>NC_139345.1:84082489-84135240 GCF_055883805.1 Amblyomma maculatum
ACAACAAAATACAGACTCCTTGGTCGAACTGTCATAGGTGAGTGAAGTTTACAGGCAACACATATCGCTTTATATGTTAAAAAGGTTCAAAATTAGTCACTTTCTGCAATACACTGATAAACTCGGGTACACATGATTGAGTATTCAAATAATCAATTACCTATCGGATAAAATCCTCAAAATGCTCTCGCGTATAGCTCTTACACGAAGGCCGACATGGCGAATATCCATACCGCGTAACCACTACTTCTATAACGCATACTTGTCACGTCACGTCGAATCAGCGAAAGCGCCTGCATTTCTTTAGGACCACGAGCGATGAAACAAGCAGTTCAGCAGCGAGTGCTCTGTGTTCTCTCAGAGGGAGATAGGGAGTCCATGAGCAGGCGATAAACAAAGTGTATACACATTTCAATAATGTATATCCACAACCGTATACGTGGTTAGATGACTACTTTTAGCTTCTGTAGAAAGGAGACAAGGTGGAAAGCTCCTAATTAAAGTTCCTAACCACTCATCCATCCACCATATACCAAAAACACACCACGCAATCACTCACACTGCTTTGCGTCGTGTAATTAAGCGCTGTTCAATTCAAATCCTTCCTCAAGATGCAAAAAAAAAAAAAAAAGCATTCAGATTGTGCGGAAAACCAGCCTCAGGAACTGCGTGTGTGCAGCCGCCATGACGAAGTCGCAGCGCGGCAGTGCTGAATAGGAGGAGGAGGAAGATGATGAGGAGGAAAGGCAGGGAGGTTAACCCGTAAAATAAACCGGTTTGCTACCCTGCACTGGGGAAAGGGGGTGAGTGGATATAAAAGTTGTGAGAGAGGGATGGGTGAAGTTCGTACAGTCACATCACGTGACATAACAGCAAAATCATAGTCTTTCGATTAGGTCTGTACTTCTCATAAAGCGGAGCAGTGCCTGGGAGGCCTTCACCGCAGACGATCGCCGTGACCAGGGACTTAAAATCTTAATTTCAGTCAATGGGCGTCCATCTAGATGCTCCAGCGCACAGCACATAGACACTGTCTATCCTAACTGTATATGGGGCACACGCAAAGACTGCGGCCTATAGACTCGTCGCACCCACAGTTTGTACATGCACGGCTGTTTGTCATACCTATCATAAAAGAATACGATTTTGTGAATGCTACACCAACCCACAGGCGGCACAGCAAAGTTTCTTCGCGTCGGGGTAGGCCAGGTGGAAGGCGAAGCTTCAGGTCAGGGTCCAGGGATTTTAAGCGGCAGTTCGCAAACTGGCCAGTATTCTACAAGGAGAGTGTGTGTTCCCGCGCAAGTGTGCGAAGCCTGCCCGCTGCATCGGCCCTGTAAAAGGGAATCAACACACAATCGCAGTGCTGAATAACTACTCAAGCCAAGCTATACATTGACAAATTGCATGCGAATAGAAATCTGATGCTTTCAAGAGTTTGCTCATCGAATATTTTTCTAACAATCGTCAATGCAAAATTTGCCCTATTGGTAAACGACGTCAGCGATGTCGCGGCAAGGAGGGAGGTCTGATGTGGCGGTCAAAGAAACATAATCCGGTTTATGTACACTTCAGAGCATGTATAAAGCATATTTCAGCATTTATTTGCTCTCGCGCAACAGTGCAAAGGCTTATGAAGGACAATTGCAAAACGGATATTTAAAATATACCTGCCCTTCAAAAGTTTAAAACGCAGTAGAATTATTTCCGTGACATTTCTGGACACGGATTATCATCTCTAGAACATTTAAAAATAATATTTTGCATGATTTATACTCGAGTATCAGAATTTCAGAAAATATACCAACAACATCGCTTTATATTTACCTACACAGCTCAGACTGTTTCGAGAGTAATTTTTAGTGCTCGGTATCGGCACACCGCCGGAGTTTACATACCCTTCGTGTTTTAGCACTCGTCCGCTTGTTGGGTTCTGGAACAGTCAGTCACGTGCAACAGTAAATTGTTTCGTTAGAGCATGAAACTATTTCGTGACAGATAAAAAATGAAGCAAATAAAAAGCTACAATATATCGTTGCTTGACCGTAGGTTTGGAATTTGCTGGTAGCGGCACCAAAGTCTGCGCTTTACGCATAAGCTCCGAATGACTTAAACGTTTAAGCAAGTCGTCACGGGAAATTCATTTGTTTGTTTATTTTTAAGGAAAAAGAAAAAAAAGCAGCCTTTATCTCCAGCGTTTTGTTTGAGGTCATCGTGTACATTGGTTCCAACGGATATTTTACACTTAAATTATGAAGCAATGTAAATTAACGGGTGATATTGCGATGTAATGCAAAAAATTACGAGTTACCAGTATTGTTTGTAGATTTGCCTTCGAGATATGTCGCATTCCCATTGGGCCTTTGTATTTATTTCGTCGTGAGGTTCCGGTGCGTAGCAATTCCTGAAGGTAGGAAATGGGTGTGACAGGTGGGGTACCTTGCGGGTATCCCTCAGGCCAGGAAAATACCCAGACTTTCCGATCCCGCAGGGGTGCTGGAGAGATGGGGGCCGCAACCGACACACTGGCAACTGCACTTCAAAGTAGGACTATACGTCACCGACGCACAAAAAGATTCTATTCGCGGCTTGAGATATTCGGTGGTCATGCTGATCAATGTTCATATGGGTGCTAATTGGCATTTACAGTTGTGTCGGAACGAATCCTGGGAAATAGCGTCAGAAGTAAATTAGACACACCCCTCACCACCTGACGGCATACCGCCGGCCTAAGCGGGCGAGTGCAGGCCCCGTTTGTCATCGGAACAATGGCGGGAAAGTGACAGCGGCGTCGCAGAACCAATGTGCCCGACTACTCACATTTTGGACGCCTGTTATTCACAGGCGAGCTGCCAAGGAAAAGAAAAGTGGAGCCCTCTCTTGACGGATAGCGTCTGTCCAGCTTTCTTTTGTGACGCTTGCTTCGCTTCTGTGCACCCGTCTCCTCCTTTCATGCTTCTCCTCCCGACTCTCACCCTTTCCTTTGCCTTCTTTCTCTCTCTCTCTTTCTTGATTTTATTTAGGTTTTCTTTTTGCCCTTAGGACGTTTCGTAGCCATGGAGGCTTTTTGTATCGGTTTCCACTGCAGTGCAGGACGTTAGTGTCATTCGGTGTCTTTTCTGTCGATTCTGGTTTTCTCCCTCCTAGAGCGCCCTGCTGTCACATTCTCTAACTATGCATTGCACCCCCCCCCCCCCCTTTCTTTTTTTTTCTTTTTCTATGAGCCACGGAGCGGCTGCAAAGAAGAGCTGCGGGCGTTTTCTGGATTTCTCGCTGCAGACAATTTTTTGCTGCTACAGTTATAGCAGTGATGGTTCCACCCGCAGTTACATTCAATGGAGTCCCCATAGTCAATCGCTATCACTTTCGAGTAAAGCGAGCTTACTTGTATACGGCGCACCTTTCCTCAAGAGAGATTTCTGCTCAGTACTAACATATTTTGTATTCGAAAAACGGCGAGGTAAGAACATGTTCTTTCTCCGGCCCAATGTTACTTTTTTCACAGGACGTACTCGACGGAAACATTGCATGCGCGAGGCCTTTCGCATCAATCCGCGCCGCTCCGGTGTTCTCGTCCGAGGCGCAACAGCGTGCTGACCCGCGTCGCCTCCCCCGCGGGCTCGACAAAGCGGAGTCCGAGGGGAAGGAGAGAGAGGTACCTGACACTGGAGGGGGGCCCGGCCGGTGAGTGCGCGCGCTCCAGCGCCCTCGCGCCCCAGCCCGCGCGCGACCAATGGGAGGCGGCCCGGCGCGGGACGGCGGCCCCATTCGAAGCGGCCGAGCGGCAGCGGCAGTATGAGGAGCGCGCCGGGAGCGCGGCACGCCGCTTGTCTCCTGTGAATGGGAGCCCCCACCACGGTGTCCGGCGGCGGCCCGCCGCCGCTGCTGTTGCTGCTTCTACTCGGCCTGGCAGCGAACGTGGCAGCGCGGGCAGCCTCGTCCGCCTTCCTCAGCTCGATGTTCGCGGCGCAGACTCAGCAGGACCCTTGCTACGACGAGATGAACAACCCGCGCCGGTGCATTCCGGACTTCGTGAATGCCGCGTTCGGCAAGGAGGTGCGCACCAGCTCCGAGTGCGGCAACCCGCCGTCGCGCTACTGCACCACGGCCACCGACGAGAAGGGGGAGATTGTGCGCAACTGCCAGATCTGCGACTCCGGCAACCCCAAGCGCCGGCACCCGGCCGCTTTCCTGACCGACCTGAACAACCCCAACAACGTGACCTGCTGGATGTCGGAGCCCTTCCAGCAGCCGGTGCACAACGTGTCTCTGGTGCTTACCCTGGGCAAGAAGTACGAGCTGACCTATGTGAGCCTACAGTTTTGCGGCGCCAAGCCCGACTCGCTGGCCATCTACAAGAGCACAGACCACGGCCGCTCGTGGCAGCCTTTCCAGTTCTACTCGTCCCAGTGTCGCAAGATGTACGGCCGCCCGAACCGCGCGTTGATCACGAAGGCCAACGAGCAGGAGCCGCTGTGCACGGACCCACAGTCCAGCACCGAGCAGCTCTCCGGGGCGCGCATCGCCTTCTCAACGCTCGAAGGGCGGCCCTCGGCCTACGAGTTCGACTCCAGTCCCGTGCTCCAGGAGTGGGTCACCGCCACCGACGTCAAGGTGGTCTTCAACCGGCTCACCAACTGGGCACTGCCGGAGCCCGACAACGAGTCGGCCGTGGTGCCGGCGCGCGAGGCATCCTACTACTACGCCGTTTCTGACTTCGCCGTGGGCGGCCGCTGCAAGTGCAACGGCCACGGCTCGCGCTGCATCCAGAACCGGGACGGACAGCTGGCCTGCGAGTGCAAGCACAACACTGCCGGCCGAGACTGCGAGAAGTGCAAGCCCTTCTACTATGACCGGCCCTGGGGCAGGGCGACGGCACACGACGCCCACGAGTGCGTGCGTAAGTACCAGCCACGAGTTCTCAATCCTCCGCAGTTTTCCTCAACAGCTGTGCGTGCAGGCATCGTCACTGAATACACCCCGTTAAGATGTTTCCCTTTCGACAACTTATCGTTTTGTGAGCCCGCAGTGCGGTTTCGAATACCTGTGTTCACGTCTGTGACAATTACTCGACACTAACTACCCGAAGTTCAAAGCTCATAGACGTGATTTCAGGTTAGCTGGCCGGCAACTGTTTTTGTTACAGACGGAAAAAGCTTTGAGTGCACTTCGAAACGGGCTTCGCAGATTTCCTGATCTTTTGGCTGCATGAAACGGGGTTCTGGGAAGCGGCTTTCACTGTTCTCGCAACGCCAGACCATATATAAGACAAGAGGAGGCAGCCTGCTGGCGATAGATCGAGTGGTCTGTTCTCGATATTTACGACGTGGACAACTGTTATTCTCAAATCAATCTTTCGGAGAATGCTTTCATAACGTCCAAACTCACGACAGGGTACCCACGCGCGTGTAATCAGTTTCGCGTTACGACAGTGGTATCAGCGTTTCCATTTCTCATGATTTGTCCCTTTGCATTTCCGCATATGGGAGGAGACACTCTCGTCCTGGCCATATGTGAGATCAACAGAGACATAAGTGGAAACTCCCAGACCCGCTTGGATGCGTGCTGAATAAGAAACCACGTGTGCTTGACGGGACCACGGGGCATTCCCCGCCAAGCACAAGCCAACGCCGCGGCATACTGTGTACGCTCTTGCGTTTTCACCTTCTTACACAGTCTCTCTTGATCGCCAAGTTCTGGAACATCAACGCCTCAGCGGGGTGACATTTTAGACTCTTGTTACGGATAAAAGAAAATTTTGCCTGAAAGCATGCCTTCTGCGCAGCAAAGCGTCTTGAAAATTGAAGTGCGGCGGAAATAATAGTGCGAAGTACTCACATTGCTAGGAATAGCTAAAGCCTGTCAAGTGCATTATGGCATTTTATGCTCGGCGCTTTTTAATCGAAACAGTGTGCTAGTACTCCACTTAGCCAAAAAAGGGAGGTGCGTTTGGCATCCTTCCAAAGTAAATGAAATCTTATTAGCGCCAGCTGTGCGCTTAGACAGCCTGTGCTCTTCGCTTGTCTTTTGTTCTCCAAAGTTCGAACCTGCCATGCACTTGCTTATTTGCTGACATCCCTGACTCATCCATTTCGTAGCTCTCCCTCTCCTTGTAGCAATTTAACTGATTCTGCAGATGCTTAATTAATTGTTTCAGGTTTAGAGCGACGCATGAGAGTGAGATTAGAAATACCGGATGGCTTTCTTGTATAATCCCGGGGACATAGAATAAATATGAATGCGCGAGCTGAGCCCACAGTCCGGCGCTTTTGATATTCCTGAGTGCATAGACAGTGATCATAAACCGATGCCAAAAGGCATAATTACCATTTTCCTATCTCTAAGAAGAGCATATAAATAAAGAGCAGCGTTATTAGAGAGCGATCACGAAATGAAGAAACTGAGTTCGAGTTGAATGCCCAGGAAGAAATGGGGATGTGCTGAATTGAGATCAATGGCAGGGGCTTTTGACCTGCATCGGGCGTAGCCATGCCGAAGGTGAAGAAGATTATACAAAGGGCGAGTTCCTAGAGAAAAGTACCGATCTTTTGAAGCGGCTTGTAATTGGCTATAATTTCATTCCTTCTTTCTCTTTTGGTTCGTTTGAGGGCGCTAGTATATTCATCACTTCAAGCTTCGCCTTGAAATGTCAAAATGGTGTGCGTGCGCCTTTTAGAGTTGCCCCTTTTATTGGACGATTCATCTTGTGAAGCTGTTGCACGCTGATTGAGGTACCTTAATGGATCACCGCCAAATCTCGATTAATAGCAGCATGAGGCGCGCGCGAAAACGAATTACCCTAATCCATTTTGTCTAGACACCGCGACGCTCCGTTCTGAAGGCACCGCAGAGGCAGACCGCCACGCGATCGAGCCTTAACTTCAGTTAGGTCAGTGCAAGCTGTTCGCTGAAAGCTCATTTAAAGAATAAGTGGGCTTCAGACAACTTTCTTGATACGAACGATTCACCACATATTATTTTCAGCTTGCAGTGCGTCCGGACCGCTCATTATACCGTGGAAAAGGTTTCAGTGTGTCAGGAAGCATTTGCGTTCATCGTGAGTACAGCCCACATCAACGTTTTTCACCGAAGACTATCAAGACCATTTTTCTAGCCTTCATAATAATCGCTTCATAGTATTCGTACCGATGAAATAGTATTCGTTTCAGGAACCTGGCGGAAATATTGATTCTCTGTCTTATTCAAGGGTGTACTTTGCGACGTTGCCGGCACTCAATATACACATGTCTGTCGTCACTGTGACGTATCTGTCCAAACTATAACATATTTTTCTGAACGAATATGCACGGAGTATACACTATCGATGTTCCACTGTCAACGGATATCTTTTTAAGCGTTCGTCCTTTCACGCGCTATAGGTTACCGTCGTGAGAGTAATTCTGACTCGCATTTTCTAATAGGGTATCCTGAAGTCATAAAATGCACGCTCGAGCTATATACTTAGCATACAGCTCCCTTAAAGTCGCATTGAAAGCTATATACGATACCGTTCAAGCCCCTTTTTCCGGCAAGCATGCACTTTAGAAAAGCAGCACCGGAGTGCATCGACCTCGGAGAGAACTGCTGCATCGTTTCCCTTACTACGTATACTTGGTGCCAAACTTGTACAGGAATGATACATGCTGGCTGCAGTAATGTTCGCCTGACGTCCATAAATGAGGTTTCGCTTTCTTACCTGCTCGTTGTGTTTTATCTCGACGCTCCCACAGAGAAGAAAACGAGTACGCGGGAGTCGAACTGTCGCTAGTAGTGCTGGAGAGAAAGGGCTTACACACTTGGCTCGCAAAGTCCGGGACCACGCTTATAGGTGTCCTTCGCCGAGATAAATCACTCACAGCGACTCTTTCCTTGTTGCGAAAGAGAGACGATCGCTTTTGGCTCGAGACCATTTGTTTCTGGCGGCCACCACGTTTTATGACTTGCTCCCGGGAGTCAGAAATATGAGTCACAAACCGCGGCGCACCATCACTGCAGCCTCTCCTCCCTATTTGTCGCTATTTTTACTCCTTTATTTTCCTTTTCATCTTCGAGTGCAGCAACATGAGTGCACTTCTTCGCTGTTTCTGAGCAGATAACGAATAGTATATGTGGTGCCATGTTTACGAGCAGCCACTTGCATTGTCTCTTTCGGGCAGAAGCGCCCGTAATTCAGCGGCGTCGCGCGGGACGGGCGAAGCTGGATGGCCATTGCAAAGTTTCCTTGCCGGGCGAGCGAACTGCCGTGTAATCCGGGCGCTTAACATCGCTTCTTTTATTATTCTTGTACTTCGACACATCGCACCCGTTTACGTTTCATAATTCAAGCCAGAAATGGTCATTACGGCGTTGTCGAGTCTGTCACCTATGATATAGCAGGCGAATCGAGATAGGCCTGCGAGCCGTGAACGTATAACACTGTGAAACGAGGAGCGGTTGTGCGTTGCACAGACTCGCAACCACGGTGCGAGAATCTCGCAACGTTGCCAATGACGAATTTTGCTTGTTTGTTTTGTCAATTTTGTTTTTTTCGGAACGGTTCTTCGACTGCGAACTTCGTCGCAGCTTAACGACTATGCAAAACCATACCACAGAACGCGGTTTAGCGGTCTTGTTTTTTGGCCGCGGGAGTCGGACTTTGCCGGACTTTGTTGCAGAAGAAATATGCGAATCCAAAGTCCTCCACTATGTTATACAGTTTGCCTCCCGTGTTAAGGCATGACCTTTGCGTGCATAGAATTTGTTCTTTAATTTTTTTAATAATTTGCTGCATTTGTGTTGACTTGCGAAGATCGTTTGCGTAACGCAATGAATGGTGAGTCTAATACATATGAATCGATTGAGCTTGATTTTTTTTTTAAGTACATAACAAAAAAATCTGTACAAAGAAAAACACTTATGAAATAACCGCGCCGCGTCAAGCAACTGCAAAAACCAAGATAGAAGAAAACAAAAAATACTATAAGCATAAATGATCCCAAAAGATATATTATTTTAGAAATATATCAGTGTTATGCTTCATTTATTTATTTATCTTATTTACAGCACATCGTGCAACGCAGAAGCATTACAGCAGGAAAACTGGTACGAAAAGAGTTATTGACTACGCTAACGGACTGATGCTTTTAATCTATGACAATACCGCGCACTCGATACAGTAGCACAAGGACTCGTTTCATAGTTATTCGTTTATTTTTATATTCTTTTCTTCTTATCTCGTTAGCCGTGGTTGCCACAAGGACTCGTTTCATAGTTATCCGTTCATTTTATCTTCCTTTTTTCTTGTTAGCTGTGGTTGCGATGTATGGCCCGCTGCCTTGCTCGCAGTACGTGGGCCAAAGAAACATTCTTAAGCGTCACTCGTAAGAGTAATCCTTCTCACCACGCCCTCCCAATACATTCCTGTGCATCACCGGCATCTACGCTATACTCAAGTGCAGAAAACACAAAAGCTGACAACTCCTAACTCACCGCCACTGCCATCCATTCCTTTCCAGTTCAACGGAGCACCGAACATTTGTGTGAGCCCACAGAGTCCGCAGACGCGGTGCTCGTACAGAGACGTCTTTGTTAAACCCTGCCCGCACTCGCATACATGCTTACGCCACCACACACGTACGCACCACACGCGTGAGTGCGTGTATGTGACTGCAGCAGTCGCCGAGAAAGAAGCCCGACACACGCACGTGCTGGATCGTGCAGGATGCGAGCCGGTTCCGCTTGCTTCCAAAACGCAGGCGAGGAGGGTGCTCGCTCACGCACCACCGTCTCCGCCTGTTCCGTACTGAGCAATTGAGCCAAGTGGCCGGGCATTTAATGATGCTGCGGTGGTTAGCTGGTTCCCTTCTACCGCACCGCCTCGAAATTTCCTTCTTTCCACTTTGCTTACTCTACTGCGTTGTCTCCCCAGAACGGTGCAGTGCTGAATAAGCAGCGAGGTGCCATTAAGGTATATAGACTGTAAGCGGCAGAAACCCTTGCAAGGCGCTTGTCTTGTGCCTAACAAAGCCTGACAGTGCGCATTCATGTATCGTACTTTGTCAGTTACTCTGCTTCATGTTGCGCAGACGTCGAGATAGGCACACTGATTCGTTCGACGTCCTTATTGGCTGGTAGCGAATTCCACTTCTCCAACACTGTACCAATTTAATGAGGCAGCGTTCGCGGCCATGCTTGTTATTGTTATTTTTTATTCTTTCTTCTCCCTCTTACTGATTTCAACCTCGCTAGCCCCGTTCGTGTCCGCGCACCTGTGTGATTGTGCCACCTCCCGCACACTGCCACTTATCCGGGAGGGAACGCGCGGAGGACCTTAAACATCCACTTGCTTTAAGTGAGAGGGAGGTGCTGTTTTCATCTGTTTCTAAAGCTAGCAGAGACACAGAGGAGAAACAGATCGTGGAGGCAGAGTAGAAACGAACACTCGATAACGGCTGGAAATGCGAGACTGTCGTTTGCATGCTTCTTTTAACGACGAGTCAAGTCGCATACGCGTGCATAGCTGGATTGTTGCCCTCGACGTTGGCTGCGGTCGGCGCTAGCGTAGGCAGCGGAGACTCTCGAAGCACAATGACGGATTCGAAAGATTAATGGTATAGACTGGTGTTGCCGTTGTTGTCGAGGTACTCCTATGCATTTCTGAATGGAGGATCCGAGCTGGCGTAGTGTGGCGTTAACTGTTCGCGGGTGGTTGCGTGGGGGTTGCACGCTGCTTTGCGATTTCACGCACGCTCTGTCTCACGAGCCTGAAGGGATGCGTTATTACCAGCGTAGGTTCAGGACTCTTTCTCCGGGGCGCCGAATAAGGAAGCTGGCTGTGACTTGGCGCTTAGCCGAGTTGGAGGGTTTGCGGGCGCTAGCGAAACGAGTTCGGATTGCTGTTTACATATAAGATGACGACCAGATGGTAGATGCAGAGAAGACAGATGGAAGGAAGGCGAAACGCAGCTGCTCTAGGCAAAAAAATTGTCCAGCATAATTTTAGCAGAGCAGATGATGGAGACGTCAGATTTCATCCAGAACGCAGCATTTGGGCGCTAAGATCTGTAAAAGGAAAAGAAACCCGAATGAGAAAGGCTTAAATGCAGAGTACTCTGCATTCAAGCAAGTGTGCGTGGGTGTCAATGTTGATCCCCACGCACACTTCTCTAGATTTTAATATAATCGTCACGGTATGTTTGATGCCCACGACTAACTGCGAACGGTTTCGCTTCCTTACGTGCGCTGCTTGAACTGCGGTTTTCTCACTCCTGTGGAACGGTTGCAAAATATTATGAATCAGAGTCCCTGGATGAATACGAAGTCCATCGAGGGTGATGCTAAATGGTCGTTTGCTGCGTTTCTATCCCTTAAGCTGTTCCACATGAATCGATTTCGATATGAAATCGAAGGATTCGAAGCTAAGCCACGGCCAGTGCCTGCGCTTCTTGATGGACGCTGTAAGTGAACATAATTTCTAGTGACAAGGCAGTATAACGGTGGCAAGGGGAACAAAATTGGCGTATAGGGTGGGAGCGCACGCGCTTTAAGATGCCATCCGCCATTTCTCAGCACTATCAGAAAGTCATAAGAAGATACTTCCCCTTCTGAAGACGTAAAATCGATGGTTCTCTCCCTTTCGAGATCATTCAAAGCGTCATGAACGAAGGCCTAACGCTGCACACCGCCGTTGTAGGAAATGGACGAAACGCGCTATAAGACAGCGTTGCAGACGGAGGGGCTAGAGGCAGCGCGTACGAACACGAAACTAATAAAATCGTACCAAGTGAAAAATATAAAATGGTCTGGAATGGTCTTAAATTACGCCCTCCCAAATAATAATCAAAACGAACAAGACAGGTAGGTACACGGCGGTAGAAAGCGGCGTTTCGGGCGCATCCCCCGCCGGCCAGCTATCGGATTCTCGTTTCCAAATGGCTCGCCCCCGCGTAGACATCAAAGAGCGAAGAGAGCGGCAGGAGCTGCCGGTATACTGCCGGCCCCCTGCGCTCCTCTTCTTCGCAGGAACGCCGGAGGAGCCGCGGATCGAACAAAGGCGCGATTCAGGTGCAGACTGTCGGCGGCCCCGTCAAGGCCGGCGGTGCGTCCCCTCAACGATGAGTCAGCCGCCGCCGAAGAGAAGGCGGCAGAGTGGGGATCTCCGCCGCGCGACACACACGCCGCGAGGACTTCAACCTCGAAATTGCTCTTCTTCTTCCCCCTCCGGCGTCACCCGCCCGTCTAGCGAGGGTGTCGTCTTCCTGTGTTCCGCGCCGCGCGAAAGCGCGCTCGCCGCAAGCCAGCGCGCCAGCGTCCAAACGAGCGCAGCACGGCGCGTGCTACCGTTTTGGAGCGAAGCCAGCCGGGTCGCACGCCGAGCCGCTCAGCGGCGGCGGAACGCTTGGCACCGATTATAAATAGGAGGGACCCACGCCGGAGGTTGTGACGACTCCTCCGTCTCGCCGCTGTTATCGCATCACTTGTCAGCCGAGTCCTGCGACTCTCTTCTCTGACTCCTTGGGCTTCCCTAAAATCTCTCGCAACGCTAAGTCTGTGTAGCATTCACTTCGATAATGAGCGCGGATTCTTGCATGTTTCTCGTTCGAATATAACTCTGGCGCGTTCGTGGGGAAAAAAGGGGGGAGGGGGGGGGGGGTATGTGAGTGCATGGCAGGCCGACATTTTAATCGTAGAGCAGTCGTGCACAGTGTTAGCATTAGGTTTATGTCAAATACCACGACAATTTTAACAAACCTGACGCCATTGGACCTCAAGAGAATTGCTTTTTCTTGATCCCATAAAACAATAAGGCTTTAATTAGTAACTAGATTAGCTTTTTTATGTTTCAGTAAGGTAAGGTACTGATATTTTACCAAATCTGATTACATCCTCTTTGGGCGATGAGAAGGAAACGTAGGGGAAGAAAGTCAGTGGAAAGTATTACGGACTTACAAAAATCGCTAAGTATCATAAACCCAGACCGTTTCCCTCATATGCAAGCTGGTTGATTTAAAAACCAGGACCGAGAAGAATAAAACATGGCATACCACTGAGTTGCGTGAGTACGGAAGTAATGTGATCCGAGGAAGTTACAAATACGCAAAGCACGGCATTGGAGCAACCGTTACACGTGGATATATATAGCTGACAGCCTTATGAATTCTTCAAGGGATGACGCGGTCCCTACGCAATACACAGCAAAAAAGGCTCCGGTCGTTACAGATGGTTTTCCGTATACTACGCCACATAGGCTTCCTGCAATGACATGTACGCGTCGCTGGTTGACTGCACGGTCGTGCCACTGCTATGCGTGGAGCTTCATAACTCAGGAGTTATACCAGCTGAACACTGCAACACGCGAGAAAGCGTCACGACGAAAAAGAAACAAATAAAAACTTACATGTGCGAAAACCAAATAGCAGCAAAACTGGACTCGAATGAAGGAGGAGATACATTTTCAAACAAAAAGTAAAGGAAGCGTGAAAATTAAAGGAAAAAATAAAGCATGTGTGCGCGTATACGATATGCGCTGTCGCCCTCTCTCGCAACGGGACACGCACGCAGGTAAATCAGTAAGAGTAGCGTGGCAGAGCCCTGTAAACACAATCAGTGGTAATGAGCCACGCGCGGGGCTTTGGCCCATAAGTCAGTTGGTCGCGGCAACAACGGCACGTCGCCGAGGAACGCATTTGCATGGACTGCACTGCCATCATCTGTGTACAAAAGCGAGGTGCGTGCGTGTACAAGTATACACAAGCAGCGATGCCGGGCGCGAACTCCCCTTTCCCCCGTGCAGCTTGTTGCGGCGGTCTTAAATCCCCATCAGACTTTCACGACGTCTTTGTTTGCTTTGTTGCGCAGGTGCGGAGGAGCCCTTCATCAATTACGGTCTTGCGTATACTACACTCTGTGCACGTGCGACGGCACTTTGCCTCTCGTGTTCCCACATCCCCACCGACCCATCTTTCCTTCGTAGTGATGGCTGCATATGGCCAATGCAATACTATATGTGTTGCGTTACTCTGTACGTTGCTGTGTGTTGTGTTAGATGTCCTCTTTTTCTCTCTCTGTGTGTGTGTGTGTGTGTGTGTGTGTGTGTGTGTGTGTGTGTGTGTGTGTGTGTGTGTGTGTGTGTGTGTGTGTGTGTGTGTGTGTGTGTGTGTGTGTGTGTGTGTGTGTGTGTGTGTGTGTGTGTGTGTGTGTGTGTGTGTGTGTGTGTGTGTGTGTGTGTGTGAGTAGGCATGGTGCTGCGCTGCATGTCGGAAATGAGCCCTAAATGTGCGGTCATGGTGCCAAAATTCGCTAGGTGACCCACAGTGGACTTTTGTACCGCAGTTAACGTTTTTATAGCACACACACAAACGCTCGGAATACAGGCCGCGAGTTAGCCCCTGTAAAATCAACTGATTCGCTTCCGCTCAAGTATACGGTTTGAAAAGATCCAAAGTTTACATGTAAGCCTTCTACGCGCGGAGAATGCGTAAGCGTGCGACATTTTGAGGGGTGACGCATATAAACTTGCAAGTCACCACTGAGTTAGCCACAGTTAGCTAGATTAGGTTACACACCAGTTCCGGTACAATTTGGGCGTAATCTAAGTTCGGAGATCTGGCCGGCCATTTTTTTTTTTTGGCGGGGGGGGGGGGGGGGGGGCACCTACGTTAAATTTAAAAGTAGGTGCCCCCTTTAATTTAATTTAAAATTTGACCACAACTGATGTTAGGTATCAGTTGTGGTCAAATTTTGATTAGGTCAAATTGTGGAGGTCCAGGGGGCCAAACCTAATGTCCACAAAAATTTGATGGTCATCGTTGAGTTGAACATACTCGAATTAAGTTGAAGATAACATTTGGTCAAATCAAATTTGGGGGTCTAGAGGACGGAGACGCGGAGAGACACTTTCTTCGAACACCATTTGCAGGCACCTCTTGCAGGCGCTTTTTCGTACTGTATGTGCCTATTAATGCATACGCAATAAATTTTTTTCCTTGGTTGCTTTCTTTCGTTGTATGTTTAAAAAACGGTATCCAACCAGCACACGAACCACATGGAGGTCTAAACAGGATGTTAAGGCTTTTCGTGTTGTTTTTTTTCTATCAATTCAATTCCAGTTGATCATGTGGATACAAAATTCTCATTTGTTCTGATGACTCGCACACACGCACACCCCCCCCCCCCCCCCCCACACACACACACACACACACACACACTTATTCGCAAATGTGAAACAAAAGATCGCATACGAGAATCACCGGCAGCTTGTACTTTGCGTCGCTGTCAATAACGGTGTCTTTTCCCCTTTCCTCAGCTTATACAACATATAGATACATATATTATACATATATTATACATATATTATACAACATATAGCTCTGTGACGCTTCGAGCGAACGAACGATCTGTCCTGGGCAGTTTCTTAGTACGACTGCGCAGCCAGCGAACTTGCCTATAGCTGGCGCTACAGGCTAAGTCAGCCATAGGCGTGATGGCTGCGACGGCCGTAAAGAAAGTCACTGCACCCCGCTCGCCGTTTCCGCGCGTACCCCATCACCGAAGCGCCGGAGGAAGATGTGTCTGCAGAGGCGGAGGATGTAAAACTGTCTGGGCACTGAGCGTCTCACATCCCCTCACCAGGCGAACACGGCAGTACGCACACGCATTTAGCAGTTGGCCCGTATCCTGCACGGCGCTCGCAATGGTTCCTGCTTATCTGCTTTTGGATGGAAGGGGGCGCAAAATATGAAGGAGAGAGAGAAGTGGTCTTAATGTAATTTGCTATAGGAATACTGCTAGGCCGACGTGCAGATATAAAAATTTCCGTATATGGAAGCAAATATCCGCCATCTTCTCAGACCGCGGCGCGCTTCGCTCGTATGTATACGCAGCGGGGGAATTTACGACTGCATGTCCGGTATGCACAGCGTCGTCCATTCGGCAAACTGCGGTCCAATGAGCGGAAAGCCTGTAAAAAGATAGCCGCCGCGACGTGTATGGAGAAACATGCATCAGAAAGCGGCATGGCCCGCGATCTCAGGAATTTCTCCTTTCTGATTTTTACATACCTCGCGCTGTACATGCTTACAATCTGATACTGCTTTACACAACTACTCATACCTCGTAGGACACCCCAGAAAGTTTGTAATATTACTGTAACATTCTGGCAATAATTGTCGTGAGAAATAAGACTCGTTTGGGGTGTACTGTGTGAATTCTGCAAAAATAAATATAAATATGAGAGCGTTATGGGGGTACTATGTAGCTGAATAGTCGTCGTCGGTGTATTTTCGGCCATGAGCGAAAAATCACCTTTGAAGAGCAACGTTCAAAAATAGGTCAAAAAACACTCGCGTTTACCCCAGACCGCCTCAGGGAGGTTCCTGCAACCATAACAAAGGAAGTGAGCTGAATTCTGTCGATTCGGGCAGGAGTGGGAATCGAACCCACCATTGAACTGCGTGACTGACCCACAGTCCACGATCGAAGGATCATTGGTTCACGATAAATAAAAGCGGATCTAGCGAATGCACAACGCGAACGGGGCCTAGTATTGAATCCTATTCTATACTTTTATCAGCAAAGATTAAGCGTCCCTCAAGTTCCTTTTTCTTTGTCTTATAAGTGTGGTGCACTTGCATGCTTGTTGCAAATGCAACAAGAAGTATTCAGGGTTTGTTCGGGAAGGTAAAAAAATTTGATGACTTCAGCTCGCCGTTGTATGACGCGATAGAGTTTCACACACACGGACTATGTTTTCACTTTTTAATTTTCTATTTTTAAAAATGTTTAACTTTTCATTTTTATTATAGATGTTCATGCGCCGATACCGCTTTTTTCATTTTATTAAATATTTCAATTTATTAATTGATCAATTACATACTCTAAATTTGCTAAATTAACATCATCAATTCATTCTGAGCATTTTGACACCTTTGAGCCCCCTTTCTCAATTTTTTCAGTTATCTCACTTAATTGATCAATTAGACATTCTACATTTTCTTATTTAGCATCATAAAGCACTGGTTTTTCATTCTGAGCATTCTGACATCTTTGAATTATATTTTCCAATTTCTATTTTATTAATTATTTCAATTATTTTATTGATCAATTACACATTCTAAAATGTCTTAATTATCACAATCAAGCATTTGCTTCTCATTCTCAGGATTTTTACCCCTTTGAACCCCTTTTTCCATTTTTCATTTCTTTAATTCATCAATTTTCAACTACTTACAATTATTTCACTAACTCGTCATCGCATATCGCATACCAATCAATCGTCAATCACTAGAACCACAAGTTACCATGATACGATTTTTTTTTTTTTTTACGCAGCCCCCGATTGTTTTCGACACGCGATTATTTCGACTACTCCGCCGACGGGTTTTCGGTCGAACGAGCTTCATCTGTTGGTGGCTCGTAAAGACCACCAACATCAGAGATACATTCGGACTTTCTTCACGAAATCTGATTCATCCCAACTGGCTAAAGAAATTTACTTCCGAAGCAAAGTATTGACTTTGAGCTTGCCGACACATCACTGCCAATTTCTTTACTCAGTTGATCCACATTACGATCAAAACTCCCTCCGAAATTTCCTCGCCAACTAGAAACCACCGACTTCGCCTGAACTTGGCTTGCGATACCATTTCGGTGAAGTGAACAGTCCGCATTGTGACAACTGCGGCTCGATTGAAACTGTGGAACATATCCTGCTTGAGTGCCCTGCGTATGCTGACGAGCGTGCGTACTATGAACATAGCATGGAGAAGCTTTCCCCAGTGCCTCTAACAATGAACAGTGTTTTAGGTCCCTTAGCCTGCCTTAGGCAACGGAGACTCGCAATGAACTTTTTATCTATGTATTTGAAAGAGATTGGACTTCTTGATAATAATAATAATAATAATAATAATAATAATAATAATAATAATAATAATAATAATAATAATAATAATAATAATAATAATAATAATTGGTTCACAGGAAAGCAAAGGCGCAATATCTGTCACACTTCTTTCTGTGGACACCTGAACCGCTCCGTAGGGGAAGGGAGAAAGGTGGGAGTGAAAGTGGATAGAGAGAAGAGGAGCCGTAGTGGAGGACTACGGAGTAATGTCGACCACCTGGCGATCTTTAACGTGCGCTGACATCGCACAGCACACGAGCCTCTTCGTTTCGCCTCCTTCTCTCTAAATTCACCTCGTATGTTACCCTCAGGCATTTTTCACGCTGTCAACTCTATAAGCACATTTAGTCGGATTATGCATTTCATCATTTCATTTTGTATCACCTTATGCACCTTATAGAACGCATTTAATGGCGGCATTTTATCTCCCCCTTCATTTCTTTAACTTTCCTCACCATTCTTTTTCCATATTTCCCTCCCCAATTCTCCTTCCGACGCAGAGTAGCATGCCAGCGAACTCTAAACGCCAGCAAAATACTGTTTTTCATTGCTTATACAGAGCTTATACAGCTCTTACGAGCTGTATAAGCTATCACATAATATCGCAAGCTTTTTGCTTTTCGGGGCATGTACCACAAACGAAACGCTTCCGGGGTGATCGGAGGGCTTTAAAAACCTTATCAGTGAACGCTTTAGCCAGCATGATTGGTTTGTTTGGGGGGTTTAATGTCTCGAAGCGACTCAGGCTATAAGAGTTAGGCTATAAGTAGTGGAGGGCTCCGGAAATTCCGACCACCTGGGGTTCTTTAACGTGCACTCACATCGCACAGCACACGGGCGCCTTGCTTTTCGCCCCATCGAAAAGCGGCCGCCGAGGCCGGGATTCGATCCCGCTTTCTTGGGCACAGTATAGTCGAGCGCCCTAACCACTGCACCACCACGGCGGGTTCTTTTAGCGAGCATGAGACGTGCCACAGGAACCGTATCACGGGATACTCAATGTAGGTCACTACTTATTTCGCGTACTGTGTACAGCGAGGATTACTCGCTCGCTCTTCGATTGAAAGCTCACTGCAACGCTAGGGGAGAATTTTAACAAATATAAGCTTCTTGTGTACGACCTGTAGGGCATCTGAAATACGTATATAGAGAGGGGAAAAAAACCTTATCGGCTATTCTAAATTTTAAGGGGAGGGCGGTACGGTCAGCGACTGAAAAAGAGAAAAGACGGGAGAACGAGCCTGACGAGCGAGATATGAGACGAACCTTGTCGAGCCATAGCTGCAATATGAGCTCGCTCTATTTCGCCCGTTTCCCAAACATGCCTTGAGCCCCAAATGGAGCGGTACGTCGTTAAGACTGAGGCAAGGGTGAAATCCAAGACTCCTTCACTCGCCGGAAGCCGCTAACGGCCCCGAGAGAGCTGTAAATGTGCTCCCTGATGACAGTCATGCGACGACTATGGCGCTGTTCTGCAATTAAGCGATTTTGCGTTAGTGTCTTCATGGGGGCTTTTGGTGCCTCGTGTTCAATAAACGCGCTTTACTTCGTGAGGCTCTATCTTAATCACTATTAATTAAGCAAATGACGAAAAATTTTGCGTGGGCGTTTTTGAAAGCGTACTATTTGCTCTATACCTTTGTATAACTGGCGGAGGATGTTGCGTCGTTCTCTTGAACTCCGCTAGTAGGTAGCGTGGCGCGCCACTGGCGAGCAAGGGCAGCGCGAAAAGGGCTCGTCATGTGGGTGTTTGGTACTAACCTATGGAGACTAACGAAAAGGGTTCTATTTAAGTTGAGGATAATGCAAAGAGCTACAGAAAATGGCAGGTGTAACGGTAAGAGGTAGGAAGCGTGAAGAGTGGGCCAGATAAATAACTCGAGTTAATGACATTATAGTGTAAATCAAGAAGGAATGGGCATGGACAGGACATATAGTGCGAAGACAGGATAACCGGGGGTCGAAAAAAAAATTGGTTCACAGGAAGGGAAAGGCGCAGTAACTGTCACACTTGCTCTGTGGACACCCGAACCGCGCCGTAAGGGAAGGGAGGAAGGTGGGAATGAAAGTGGAAAGAGAGAAAGAGGAGCCGTAGTGGAGGGCTACGGAGTAATTTCGACCACCTGGGGATCTTTAACGTGCGCTGACATCGCACAGCACACGGACGCCACTTCGTTTCGCCTCCATCGAAACGCAGCCGCCGCGGTCGGGTTCGAACCCGGGAACTCCGGCACAGTAGTCGGGCGTCTTACCACTGCACCACCCCGGCGGGGCATCGAAAAAAAGCAACAAATTGGATTTCAAGGGAAGGAAAGCGTAGCAGGGGGCTGCAGAAAGTCGAGTGGGTGGATGAGGTTAAGAATTTCGCAGGGGTCAAGTGGATGCAGCTATCACAGGGCCGGGTTAACAGGAGTATATGGGAGAGGCCTTCGCCCTGCAGTGGGTATAGTCCGGATGCTGATGATGAAGTTCCAGATGATCGTAGAGCATCGGGGCTGCGAGAGGAAACTTTACTTACCGTATCAACCTTGAGGACAATCGGGAATAACGTCCAGCGTTTGCCTTGTATCGCGTGAATCTGCAGAGGATAATGAAATCAAGCGTGTTTCACGGGTATGCCTCTGGGTGACGCTCTACTTCATATGGCAAACAACATACCGGATCACAACGGCCTCGTAAATGAAAGAAAGGCCGGACACCAAGCTATGCACAATAGGCAAGTGAAAATGTATGAACTTTGTATATTTCATAGAATAACTTAGAAACAATGTAAGAGAAATTCATACTGCCGAAACGATTACTGCTCTCTTCGATATTACTTTCTTATTCACTTACCTGCCGTCATGCGAAATATGTAAAAACTGGCAGCGGAACACACAAATAATGTAATGGTGGCGTTAGCTTGTAATACCACAAATCTGAATGGAGTGGGCAATACGTTCATCGGCTGATTGTAGTTTAAATAGCAAGAACAATGAAATAAAACTCAAGGCACCTGGAACCATATACTCTGCCCACACGACACCATAGAAATATGTACCTTATAAATAGGTATCATCACTTTCGCTTTATATGGGTGAGCACTAAGAACCTGGAAAAAAGTTATGGTCAGTATTTGGGGGAATCCTTCCTTTTTGTTTGTTTGTTTCTTCAGCAAGCTGTTTTTCCTGCAGGTGAAAATACCTTGGCTGTTATCCTATGGCCATAATAGTCACTCGTTTTGTCGCAAGCGTCGAAATAATTTCGTGAACGCTAGCTTGCGCCGATAAAATGACATGACGGTTACCTGTTGAGGCACTCCGCAACTGTTCCGTTCCAGAGGTACGACTCCTCAGTGCTGAAAAACTACTTTCTATTACAACGATTGCCACAGAAAACGTTAGCATAATCTTCAGGGGCGTCTTAGCGCACGCAGATAGTATCTCGCCACATTTTGGCAGCTCGTCAATAGCATATATATCTTGGCATCCGCTCCGTTCTTGTCGATTGCCTGTCGCTGGCCATGTCTTCCGCTCTTCAATTTACGTAGGGATGTTCGTGTCTGCATTTGTCTGGAATTAAAATTTAGAAGCCGGCTGTATACGAACTCAAAGTTATCGTTAGTGTCTCGCTTTGGCAGAATACACTACAAAATACTCTGCCCCCCTGTAGCTTACAAAGTGGCACTCTAGAGGAGCTCAGACATGGTGCATTTCTAGTCAACATGCATTGGTATAGAAATATTAGGTCACCCAGAGATGTCGACCACCCACCCTTTGAGTGATATCATCTGAGAACACCCTCCCCGCTGGAATGGCGCAAAAAGCAAGGCGCCCGTGTGCTGTGCGATGTCAGCGTACGTTAAAGAACCCCAGGTGGTCGAAATTTCCGGAGTCCTCCACTACGGCGTCTCTCATAGCCTGAGTTTCTTTGGGACGTTAAACCCCACAAACCAACCAAACCTGAAAACGCCCTCAGCTCTCCGAGTTTAACTAGTACCGATTCTATCTTCACCACCTGGTCAACAGCATGTTGTACTTATATGACGGCGCTTTACACTTTTGGGAAAGAAACTTTTTACTTACTTTGACCGTCGGACCGCGGCTTGTTAAGTCACAAGGCGGAATCCTCATAGTAGTGAAGACGGTTAAAAAATCAAAGAGCAAGACCCGAAATAAATTCTCGTCCGCGGTTAATACACCCTAATGGCGTCTTTGCGGGTTTGTTTCCCAGTCATGGCGAGTTTTTCTTGGACGCTGCCGTGCATCTAATCCTTGTCTGGTGCTGGATGGATGGATGGATGGATGGATGGATGGATGGATGGATGGATGGATGGATGGATGGATGGATGGATGGATGGATGGATGGATGGATGGATGGATGGATGGATGGATGGATGGATGGATGGATGGATGGATGGATGGATGGATGGATGGATGGATGGATGGATGGATGGATGGATGGATGGATGGATGGATGGATGGATGGATGGATGGATGGATGGATGGATGGATGGATGGATGGATGGATGGATGGATGGATGGATGGATGGATGGATGGATGGATGGATGGATGGATGGATGGATGGATGGATGGATGGATGGATGGATGGATGGATGGATGGATGGATGGATGGATGGATGGATGGATGGATGGATGGATGGATGGATGGATGGATGGATGGATGGATGGATGGATGGATGGATGGATGGATGGATGGATGGATGGATGGATGGATGGATGGATGGATGGATGGATGGATGGATGGATGGATGGATGGATGGATGGATGGATGGATGGATGGATGGATGGATGGATGGATGGATGGATGGATGGATGGATGGATGGATGGATGGATGGATGGATGGATGGATGGATGGATGGATGGATGGATGGATGGATGGATGGATGGATGGATGGATGGATGGATGGATGGATGGATGGATGGATGGATGGATGGATGGATGGATGGATGGATGGATGGATGGATGGATGGATGGATGGATGGATGGATGGATGGATGGATGGATGGATGGATGGATGGATGGATGGATGGATGGATGGATGGATGGATGGATGGATGGATGGATGGATGGATGGATGGATGGATGGATGGATGGATGGATGGATGGATGGATGGATGGATGGATGGATGGATGGATGGATGGATGGATGGATGGATGGATGGATGGATGGATGGATGGATGGATGGATGGATGGATGGATGGATGGATGGATGGATGGATGGATGGATGGATGGATGGATGGATGGATGGATGGATGGATGGATGGATGGATGGATGGATGGATGGATGGATGGATGGATGGATGGATGGATGGATGGATGGATGGATGGATGGATGGATGGATGGATGGATGGATGGATGGATGGATGGATGGATGGATGGATGGATGGATGGATGGATGGATGGATGGATGGATGGATGGATGGATGGATGGATGGATGGATGGATGGATGGATGGATGGATGGATGGATGGATGGATGGATGGATGGATGGATGGATGGATGGATGGATGGATGGATGGATGGATGGATGGATGGATGGATGGATGGATGGATGGATGGATGGATGGATGGATGGATGGATGGATGGATGGATGGATGGATGGATGGATGGATGGATGGATGGATGGATGGATGGATGGATGGATGGATGGATGGATGGATGGATGGATGGATGGATGGATGGATGGATGGATGGATGGATGGATGGATGGATGGATGGATGGATGGATGGATGGATGGATGGATGGATGGATGGATGGATGGATGGATGGATGGATGGATGGATGGATGGATGGATGGATGGATGGATGGATGGATGGATGGATGGATGGATGGATGGATGGATGGATGGATGGATGGATGGATGGATGGATGGATGGATGGATGGATGGATGGATGGATGGATGGATGGATGGATGGATGGATGGATGGATGGATGGATGGATGGATGGATGGATGGATGGATGGATGGATGGATGGATGGATGGATGGATGGATGGATGGATGGATGGATGGATGGATGGATGGATGGATGGATGGATGGATGGATGGATGGATGGATGGATGGATGGATGGATGGATGGATGGATGGATGGATGGATGGATGGATGGATGGATGGATGGATGGATGGATGGATGGATGGATGGATGGATGGATGGATGGATGGATGGATGGATGGATGGATGGATGGATGGATGGATGGATGGATGGATGGATGGATGGATGGATGGATGGATGGATGGATGGATGGATGGATGGATGGATGGATGGATGGATGGATGGATGGATGGATGGATGGATGGATGGATGGATGGATGGATGGATGGATGGATGGATGGATGGATGGATGGATGGATGGATGGATGGATGGATGGATGGATGGATGGATGGATGGATGGATGGATGGATGGATGGATGGATGGATGGATGGATGGAATATAGGAGCGTCCCCTTTGAAACGGGGTGGTAGCAGTAGCTATCATGCTCATTTTTCTCCCTATATCTTAATTATTGATTTAGATTGGTTAACTAAACCATCATTCTATTTATGCCATCACCACGCTGATATGCCATCACCACGCTGACTAGTCATGTAGGCGTATAGGGGGCTCGCATTCGGCCACATATTTCAGCGGCAACTGTGATGTCACTGCTGGATCGTGGCAGAAAAGTGAGGCACCAGATTAAGTTTGCTCTTCCTGCTCCCCAAGGAAGTTCAGTGCTGTTTACTGGACTCGACGTTTTATTTTGTAGCGACAAGTGTTAAAAGCAGCCGGCTGATACAATGGGTTTTTCCACTCATTGTGCATGATAGGACAGCGGCAGGCAGCCTCTGTACCTAGAAAGAGCAAAAATAGGCTCTGGTCTACCAAAGAGAAATACATTCCTTCCAAGGAAGCGAGTTGGGAGAGCGCATTACGAGCTCTGGCTGTTGGGGTGCTACGGATGGGTAGCCAGTGACAGACGCAGAGAGCAGCGTCCACTCCATATTCCCTATACACAAGGGATGGACATCGCACTGTTGCACGCTGCTGCTGCGTGGTCGAGCCAAGCAACTGGAAAGAGGTTTGCTGGAAGCAACAACGTATACAGGGGGATTAGCTACAGAGTTTTATGAAGGGAGGAAACAGGAAGTTTAGAAGTCCTGCATTGTCAGAAAACAGGCCTTCGCTACGTGCATGCACTCTTCTACAGAGTTGAGTGCCCCTCTCGGTTTTTGAAGGCTGTTCCTAACTGCTTGACAGAATTCGATGTTTCTAGTCACTACTTCCACCGTTTTAGGTTGGTCGTCGATGTCAGTGACGCCACGGACGCAATAAAGTTCACGCATTCCCGTAAAGGGGATCTTTTGCGCAAAAGCACGCGCGTGCTCTCGAATGACCGCGTAGCAAGGAAGTATACTGCTCCTCGACAGAAACCCTTTTGATGGTGGGTTTCGAATACAGCCACCGCAGCCGGACAGATATTGATGTTGCCACATAATATGTAGCTGAAACGAATATTTTCGTAATATGTAGTTGTTTTCTGATTTAAATGAGCGACACAATTATTATTATTATTATTATTATTATTATTATTATTATTATTATTATTATTATTATTATTATTATTATTATTATTATTATTATTATTATTATATATTCAACTACCAACAAACCCTGCTTTATGCTTTGAATACATAGCTATTATGATTCTCGAGAATTCGCGTATTCATATATAGTTCATCCAGCGCTATTCAATACTACTAACGTTGAAATGGACGAAAGCAACAATCGAACGCGAACCAATTTTGTCAAACAATGAACTATCCAAAAAGTACGAGAAAGCAGAAGAGCACAGAGCTCATGAGCGATTCGCACGTCCATTTTCAACGTTAGTAGTATTGAACAGCTGCTGGATGAACTATATATGAATACGCGAATTCTCGAGAATCATAATAGCTATGTATTCAAAGCATAAAGCAGGGTTTGTTGGTAGTTGAATTTAGAAAACATGTATTTCTGGACGCTTCGCGGCACATTGCCAGCGAGGTAAACACAATAATGAAGATTTTGCCCCACTTTGTGAGCAAACATGTGTCATATACAAGTAAATGTAGACCATGAAAGAATTATAGTACTGTAGCAGAGGTTAGCATTCACTGCACATGCGAATCAGGTAAAAACACTAGCTAGTCATCTGTTGTTTGCCTACACTCTTAATCTCGTTCCACATAGGTTCCAGATATAAGTGAAACTTTCAAAAAAGTTCCGTTTATAAGCGGAATGTATGTGGAACCAGATTAAGAGTGTATAAACAATAGGTATCTGTTTTATGTCAATAAATTCATTTGATATTTAGCGTTTGTGGCGTCTTTTTCTCGTTCTTAGTCCGTGTCGTTTGCGCTGGAGAACCATGTTTTCTAAATTATAATAGCATTCTTGCGATGTTATCAGCAGACAGTGCAATCAGCCGAGGGTTCCATTAACGCAGGCGTTACCGCTAGGGCCGTTCTATTTGCTCCTCATATAACAGTTTCACTATTTGCCAGTTACATTGTTTTGTGTCGCTGTGCCTGAGAGGCACATATGTTGCACGTCTATGGTATTTGAGATCTACGTCCTCTCCGCATCGGTAGTATTCACTCCTTCCTCAAACGGGGAAGGGGAGGCTGGTTGAAAAGGAAGTTTTCCGGTCGGTCCGAAACAGCGCTGTGCCAGCTGCTTCCAGGCCAACCTAATACTACCTTCACTGCATGAACGTGGACGCCATTCCTTGTAACAGAATTCGTGTGACGGGCCCTTGCCCCTAGGGGAGCCTCAAGGTAGACGGCGGAGGAGGAGAGCACGATGTTGTACGAAGGAGACAGGATGCAGGCCAGAGCGACACGATGTCTGCTTGGTGCCGCCAGCCGTGTTGCGTGTACTTGCTGCGTGTCGGACAGTGGAGGATGGGAGGGTATATAGAAAGGAGAGGGATCGCAGTGCGTGGAGGTGGCGGCGGCTTGCGTCGTTTGTAACGTTTAAAAGATTAAGACGTGTCAGGGCGTGGACGGCGACCTGCCGGGCGCGCGCTACGAGGACCTCGAGATGATGAGAGGCTGAGAGGCGGGAACAGCTTGGTCCGACAGGAAGAAGCTGCCGCGTCTTGCTGCAGCCGCTACTGCCTCTCGTTCTGCTGGTTTACAGCTTAAAGGGGAGAGGGAAAAAGCTAGGAAGAGGGGGAAGAGCCAACGACGTAGAACCCGCGGCCTCTGCCCCGTGCTGTTTCAGCGTGCTACGGGCCGCACTAGTGTCTGGCTGCCCCCTGGGTGGTCCCGGCCGCACCGCGACGCCTGTGCGAGTTTGTAGGCGCGCTTTTGCGGGCCGTATAAACGTTGTATCCATGCCGCGATGAGCTTTTTCTCGCCCCTAAGATCCCTCTAGCTAGCGCTCCTTACACGGAGCCCCAGCCACGCCTTTGAGAGAGGAAAACCTTGCGAAACGAGCACTCGGCGCGCAATTTCCAAACGGCGTTGTCTTCTAGCTATCTTCACTCCCGTTTCTTTTTCTTTTTTTCCCTTAATTTTTTTTTTCTCCTATCATTCGGTGCCCAGTTGCAAAAAATATCTTACGCCAATGATACTGAAAGAGTCATTCGAACGGACAACACTGGCATGTGTGAGAGAAGAAAAATATCCGCTAGTGTAATACATGAGCAATTACACAAACAATCTGATGCTAAACCGCGAACTGCAACTGAATCAGACCAGATCTTATACCTATTGGAAACCGGTGGGTACCCGGCGGCACCGGGGATCGAACCTGGTACCTCCCGAATACGAGGCGAATGCTCTTCTACAAAGCCACCATGTTGACATAGATGGCATAGTGCGTATGAGAGCTTTGAAGGTAAGACCCCTCTCTCCTTTGAGCACTTGCTGGTTTGTGAAAGCTAGAAAACCGTCGCCTTACGTATCTGCTGGATTTACCCCGAATACCTCCCGGGGTGCCATTTGCAATGTGGGCTGACACAGACACGCAAACATGAATGTACTTGCACGCGGTATCTACATTGTAGCATTTACGTTGTGATAGTTCAGTCTATATAGCGCTACTGATCCGCCCACGATGAAGCAATTGCTGGCAGCTTCAGCAAGGCTGCAGTAGCTATAGTATATCAACCTCAGCGGGTCTCATAGGATGGTGAAATTAAGCTTCACCTATAGCTATAAATGCCTCGAGTGCTCAGTATTTTACGATTTCTGCTTGAGAGCCAAGAAGTACTCTTGACTTTTTTCCACCAATCCTGAAGCCGTCGCTTACTCGTTTCCACTGTTATATAAATGTAATTGAGCATGCCATGGCTGCCCCGAAACCACAGCGCTTTACGAAGCCCTACATGAGCATCGCGCACTGAGCGTTGTAGTGCCTTATATTGGATAACAATATCTTCAATCGCTTTTCTGATCTGCATGCAGCTAGCAGCAGAAAATGAAATTTGTACGGTCAAATTCTTGCCAGTGCATTTCGTCCTCATGCATACATGAATAGCCTCGAAAACTAAACCATGCACTAGGTACACCTTTGGAACTGTCGAAAAAAATATATATATTTTTCTTCGAATTTTAGGTTTAACCGCCCTATAATACTCCACCGTCGGTTTGTCCAATCTTCCCTTTTGCCAGTGGGCATTTTCCTGAGGGTCGTATACTTTTTATTTCAAGGTGTTTTTTTTTTCTTTCTTGTCTACGACACTTGAATCTTTTAATAAGCCATCTACTTTTTGTCTTCCATGCCGAATGAATGCTGCACAAAGTACCTGAAAACCTTTACCGCTCAGCGATTCTCATTCATTTGTCTCAATCGTTATCAACGCACCTTACTTTTTGGCAGACGAGCTTAGAACATCGACCAACCCGTATCACCTTAAATGTTTTTTAATAATGGCCCTTCAACAAGTGCGACAACATACGGTCAACTATATACTGAACAACTGCACTGTTTGAGACGGCCGTTATGACAGTGGCGTGTACAGGTTAACCTGTACGCGTACGCGATTGTCATAATGACTGTCTCAAACAGTGCATGTGTCTCGGTGGAGAAAATTCCCTCTGCCGAGACACACGGTAAAAACACGTTTTGAAATTCGCGCGTAATGGTACAAAAATACTTTCACTGTATACTTTGAAGTTTGCCCGAAATTTGGGAATATTTCGTCCTGCACGAATGCACGCCCCCAACAATTTTCGATCTGCGTGGCATAGGCGTTACGATGCTCAATGCACAGTAGGTTGACGCGAGCGAACTTGGGAGGCCGCGAAGAACTTCGCTTGGGTAGAATTCCGCTGCGAATTTCGGTGAACCAAGGGCCTATACGAGTATAGCGCAGAGTTGTATAGCATGCGTGACGCGGCATACATCTCCTATACGCAGGGCGGAAGAGCCGCGCGAGACGCAGTTCTTTGTCACAAGAGACAGTGACGTGCTCGCGTAGAGGGCTTCCAGAGATAGACGTGCGCTCGCGCGAACTCAGGGCAGGTCTGGGCTCGAGGAGAAACGGGAAAAGAAAGCCTGACAAATTCCTTGTCGGCCGTTGGAGCCTGGGCGCGATGCACCGCTGAGACAAAGGACATTCATCTTGGAACCTTCCCTTTTCATGGACGACGAACGGACAAGTTTTGTCCGCTTTCTTCTGTCCTTATACACCACTTATTGCTCTGTATTGCGCGCAGCAAAACTAAATTTGCGACCGCTTGGTTTTCTCTGCTCAGTGCGCGCTTCTATTACGCCGAGGAGACGTCTTCAAAGGAACCGGGCAGGCATGCGTGAAGCCAGCGTGGCGCGGTTCTCGGAACGCCCTGTTACGGTTTTCTTTCTAAACTTTCGTGAGAAAGTGTGGGGTATACTCCTTTTGGCCCAGCCGTTTGAAAAGGTGGGGGTGGAGGGGGACAAAAGGGGAATTCCCGGGTCGTTCACGCCTAAGCCGCCCAGTTTTGCAACTGTTTTACGGCCATTTAGTTGCAGTGTGGGGCATTGAGAAAACAAATAGAGAAAGAAAGCATAGAGCGAAAGATGGAGGATTTGTTGGAGAAAAGGGGATTAAAAAAAAAAATCGAGAGAGAAGATGTGTTTGAGATAATATAGCGGGAAGCGTGGGCTCTTTGAAATGCGAGGTGAGTAAGCGTAGCGAGAATAAGTTTGGTCGGAATTTAAATCCGGGCTATATAGGTAATTACCGGGCCCACCGTGGAGGCTGATATAGTTCCTACCAAGAAATGTAGGCATGGCTCAGCAATGTAGGGCTGAAAATGCTCTCTCGGGAAGAAGGGAAGCTCACGAGTGTGGAATGCAAAGATGGTTGGATTGTGTAATGCATTGCTGCTTTTAGCTTTGTACGAGAAACGTTAACGTCGGAAATTCTACGCGGACGCATCCTTCGCGTTTCTGTTCTCAAAAACTGAGCATCTATATTATAATCTTGGTTTTTCTGTTGGAAGAAAAGAAAGCTTAGCGTTTTTTTTTTTTTTGAAAGACCATTTTGAATTTATCGTAGACGAATCTACGGCCATTTTACGGTGATAAGCATGCAACATAATTGTTTTCATCTTAGAGCTTCGCTCATCACGTCGGTGTCGCACACGCCTGCGTTGAGAGGCCAAGAAATCCAACTCGCATTTATTTCTAACCTCTTTCATACCGCGTTAATTTCTTGTCTTTAAAGCCCGGGCATACAGAAACTGCGATGTCGTTGTCAAAAATTAAAAAAAAAAAAGTGGGGGGGGGGGGGGGGGAGCGTTGCGAGTTGGCTTTTCAGGTTACCGATAAAGAATGCACGAAATAGAATTTTGAGCTGTCCGAAATTTTTATAGTGGAAATTTAATTTACACTATCCAAGCATTCTCATTAACTTTAAATTTACTTGTATCTTTTTCTTTTTTTTTTTTTCTAGTGAGTATCGCGGCTACAGAGTGGTGCTGGAGTTCCTTCCCGGGCAGAGAGAAGACAGTGCAGCACATGATTTTGTCACCTTGTCTTTCTTCTTATTCTTCCTTCCTTCCTTCCTTCCTTCCTTCCTTCCTTCCTTCCTTCCTTCCTTCCTTCCTTCTTTTTTTTTTTTTTTTTTTTTTTCTGAGCGGACGGCCGATCCCGTCAGCGAGAGCATAGCTTTTAAAAAGCAGATGAAATTGGTTATAGCTTACTGAACAAAACGGCAGGGTGCAAATATTTATTGACCAAGGCACCTCTAAAAAACGGAAGAATTTCTTCAACATACCCTTCCTCGCTAAGACTCTGTTCCACCCGAAGCTCCCGAAACTGCAGCGTTTTTCGCACACACGTTGTCGAACATGCACACGGCAAAAGGAGAAATAACAAGAGAAATGAAGAGGAACAGAAGAAAAGAACGAAGATGGCGTCGAGTATTTCGTGTCGCATCCGAGCATTCCATCACGGAGCACATTCATCGTCGCCCTATGGCCGCTCGCATTCCGTAAGTGTCTCTAATTCTGCGCCTCGTAATGACCATAAATAGTAAAACAAAAAATAAATAAATGAATAAAAATAACTGCTGCACGAATAAGCGATGCCTTGAGGGATGGCGGAGCATGCAGAGGAGGCGGAGGCGCTGGCTTCTGCTATCCGTGGTCACGTATAGCAGCGTACGGGGCACGCCTCTCTCGTCCGGCCTTCAGCTTCCGTTCTCGGGCTCACTTCGCAGAATGGTGAATTCCTGCGACCGCGCGCGTCGGACACCCGCCGCTCGCTCGTGTATACAGCGAGCAATGATGGAATCTCCGCCGCAGCTGCTGCACGGAGCCCAAGTTCCGATATCGAGGAATGAATGCTCTCAGAAGTCGGAGAAACCGACCACAGGATTCGAGTTCGGCGTTTCACCCGACGCGCGATGCTGTGACCGCCTTTTTCTCAGAAATGCGGGGAGATTTGTTACGCGTTCTTTTTGCTCTTTCGGAACGCGACGACCAACGGCGCACACGTATTGTGCATTCTTGGGCACTCCTTCTTGTTGTGCTCTTTGCTTGTTTGTTTTAGCGACATACGACGAAGAGTATAGTCCATCTTCTATAGAAGAACAGCTGGCTCCTGTTATTTTCTTATGCTTCTACGAGAGATCCCCAGTGGTAGCATCCGGCAGGGTATGTATAATGCACCGACATTTGACTAAGAGTACTGTTTCCGATATACTATAAAATACAATAGTGGAGCACGTACTGAGCGCAGATCTGAAGGGACAGTGCTGCATCTAGGAGAATAAGAATGACGCGTAATGCATCTGACCGGTCCTCTCAAGTCATGGTCAGAAAAGTTTCAGAAAAGTAACATTTGCATCTTTCTACACAGTACTCACCGTTGGGGCTAATGAAACAGCTTGACATTGAAGCGAGGAGCGTGCAGCCAGATATGGATAGGAAAATGCTAAGTGCAGCATAAAGAGGCGGATAACTGAGCGGGTTTAACGATATCTGTAGCTGAAATAAAAAACGAATGGATTTGGTTAAAGCATTTAATAGGAAGAGAAGTTGCCTAATTCTATTTTAGGCACTCTTGGGTATCTTACTATACGGTATCGTATTTACGAATAAGGTAGCAGTAGCTGTAACAGGACAGGGTTAATTGGAGATATATGAGAGAGGCCTCTGTTCTGCGGTGGTCATAATTAGCGTAGTTAGGTTGGTGAGGATGATAATAGAGAGTTATCTGCATTTTCTTAACCTTCAAAGTACAGATATAACGTCATTTAGCAAGATGCATCGTTGACCGCAACTCATCTTTCTTTAGGTAAAAAGAAAAGAGTTGGCTTTATCGCGCATCAGTAGCTCAGTATAATTTCTAACCGACATTGTTAAGTACCATAACCGATGTACCTGTCCCTCAGAGATATCTCAATCTCGTACGCACTATACGTGCGCGAAACGCGAACGGTAGTCGTGCGTGAGAGAGGCTAAAATCATTGACGCACCCCTTCGGTCAATATGCAAGCGATAACTTCGCCAGCGGCTTCCTCCAAACAAAACGACGCACGTTAGGGAGCGCGTGTTAAATGAGCACGCGATACTAATTGACCAGCGAGCCCCGTTCGTTTCGAAACCGTGCGCTCAAGAAACCCCGCGGGCAGTAGGTAGCACGTATAGAAACCCTCCCGTGACGAATCAGGCGAGGAAAATGAATGCCGCGTACGCAGTTCTGCGCATGAAAAATTTTCTCCGAAGGGCGTTGTCGAACGTCTCCGACACAGCCAATGGGTTGCGGTAGCAAAAACAATTAAACGGCCGCGCCTGTACAAGCCAACTACCCCCCCCCCCCCCCCTCCACGCTCTATGTCTTCCGCACCCCCTTATTTCAAGCTGGTTTCAACCCTTGGCAAACGGAAGTATGCAAGTAGTAGTCGGCAGCGAGCTGTCCCGCTTTGAGAATAAACGGGCGAACGTGCAACGCCACGACTCGAAGAATGTATGTACACACACTCGCTTCAAGGTGAGCTATGTCGTTTCTCAACGGTAGAAACCTAATCGCTCGCGAGATGCTAATGGCTGCAGCAGCCCGAAGCCTCTCGTCCCTTTTCCCTCCCTCCGTGCAGCGGCTATAGCTTCCGCGCTGCCCACTAACGAGCGTGGAAGAAAATAAGCCGTGGCGCGGCGCGGGTTGTTCATTTTGCGAGGAACGCGGTGTGTTGCCCGTACATTTGCAGCCGGCACAGTCATTGGCGAGGAAGTGACCCGAATATAAAATTTGCCCCAAGTCGATACGTGTATGGGCGTCGATTTGCCAAATGTGCGTTCATTAGGACAGCGCGGCGCGGGACGACGTGCTGAGTACACCGAGCTGTTCTCCGGCGCCTTGTGCAAATGGAATAGCTAGGCTACTAAAAGGCCCACTCTTTAGCACAAATTGAGATGGAGCGATTGCGACGACTGCAATGGGCCGTGTACCTTCGGTGTTAACGATGAGAACGAGGAAATGGTTAAGATGCGAGCGGATTTGCATTAAGGGCATATTAATTATGTCTTGTTACTTTTGCCACGTTTCGTATTTACATCTAAATAGGACGGTGCTCTGAGTTTAGAAAGGTCGAGTCGCTCGAATTACTACAATAGTCTACCCGGTGCAGGAGCCTTATCATTGACGTTACGCTTTAAGTGCCTCCGCTTTGCTTGTTCGGAATAGATGTGCAGCTTTCAGTTGGGGTTAACTTTTACCTTAGTTACTAAGTTCTATATTTATCTCTTTTTACCAATGAGATACATACAAGCAAACGCTAGCTTGGTATAAGGGTGGTATTCCACGTGGCTGGTGGTTGCTCGGGAAAATATCCCTTGCCCCTTATTCGCACCGGTTATAGGGACTGCTTTCTACTGTTTCGTAGGAATGTCTTAAATGAGATGTGTTTCTTATTCACCTGTTGGTAATACAGGAAAGACACGAAGATGAGCTGTGAAACTGATGCAGCTCCTATATACGTGCAGTAGTTCTCTTTGCCGGAACTGCAGCTAGATAGATGCTTGAAGCCTGATTTCCACGAAGCTTAAAGTGTCGTGAAAGAGGCATCGAATAGAAAGCGTCCGAACGTCAATAAATGACGGCGGCATGCGCCAGCGTGGTAATAGCATGAAAGAAAGGAGAGGAGTTGATATTCATTAAATTTATTTATTTCGTCCTACCAGGGTGAGTTAATTGTTTCAGTAACAGATTGGATGAATTTCTCCGCATTGGCACCTCAAATCCCTAAATTCCGTGTCTCCGCGACCCATGAAACGCGCCTCTTTCCCGTTCTTTTTTTATATTTCCCATTCTTACTTCACAGTTCAGTTCAGTTCAGTTCAGTTCAGTTCAGTCGTTCAGTCGTGTCCGACTCTTCGTGACCCTACGGACCATGTCACGCCACGCTTTCCGGTCTCTCACATCTTCCAAACATCGCATAACTTCATCTGCAGTGCCTCGAGGATGCCATATAACCATCGCGTTCGCTGCCTACCCCTTCTCCGGCGACCCTCAACCTTTCCCAACATCAAATCTTTCTCCAGCGACTCCTCTATTCTCATCAGATGACCAAAGTAGCTGAGCTTTAACTTTAGAATTTGACCCTCCAATGAGCAGTCAGGGTTTATGGTCGACAATATCGACTGATTTGATCTTCTGGCAGTCCAAGGAACTCCCAAGAGTCATCGCCAGCATTACAATTCAAACGCGTCAATTCTTCGGTGGTCAGCCTTTTTCACAGTCCAACTCTCGCATCCATACACCACAACTGTAAAGACCATAGGACGAGTTATGCGGATCTTGGTTGGCAGACTAATGTCTCTGCTCTTTACTAGGCGGTCAAGGCGAACCATTGCTCTCTTACTCCACACCACATTACTAATAGAGGTCTGATGGCTGATCTGTTAGGGGGCTGGTTAGCTTGACTTCGGGGGTAGGGAGGGATGGCGGCAGCCTCCTTTTGGCTGCGTGCATGATGCGGTACCATGTTTAATGAATAGAGTACGATGCTTTTTTTGCTCTTTGGCATGCTATGCAGGCTTGGATAATATAGGGCCGGAACAGGGTTAGAACACCGATACGCCCAAGCCGGTAGCAAACTCACGGAAAGTGGCAGACGACCCGAAGCATCTCCTCGAGATAGATCCCTCTTCTCGTCCGCTACTCTTCATTGATTCGTGACTGGGCTCACTATAAGCAAAATCGCACCCTTCCCGTGTCTATAACTTACACCCTCCAGAAAGGGTGCAATGAAGTTCTGATGCACCCTTTTAATTGTTACAACAAGCAGCACTAAATCAATTAAAGGGTGCACAGTGCCTCAATGCACCCCTTCTGGAGCTTTCTGGAGGGTCTGAGTTATAGACACGGAAATGCATCTCCAAGGGTAGGCACCCAGTAGATTTGCGTTACGGTGTCATGTATGTGGAGGTATGCGGATATTCAGAGTCTCTTGACAAGCTTGAGCGTCAAAAAAAAAAAAAAAAAAAAAAAAGAGCAGTGAAGAATATGAATTGGAGCAATGTGAAAGCGCGGATGCTGCTGTTGGTTGCTTCTGGTTGCTTCTAGTTTCTTAATTCACTTCTTGTTTACTCATTTTAGTATTTGATACTTTCAAATTGTGCGCCAATTCCTTCCTATGCCCTTGTTCGGCTATACTTCCGGTTGTGTAACGTCACATTCTCTACGTCACATTACTTCACTTCTTGTTTACCCATCTTAGTCTTTGGTACTTTCAAATTGCGCTCCAATCCCTTCCTGTGCCCTTTTTCGGCTCTACTTCCGGTTGCGTGACGTCACACCCTTGACGTCACCCTAATTGACTGCCTTAATTAACTATTTTAGTATTTGATACATTCAAATGTGGCGCCATTGGCTAATGAGACCATTTGCGCCGTTACTTTTACAATTTTTGCTTCTAATTATTTGTACCTATTTTTTTCGGACACAACATTACGTCACGTTTTATAGATTGACGCTACTCATTAACCTCTATCACTTCTCAATTACAACTGCTGCGGACACGATTTTGCTGACGCGGTCTGCGGACACAAATTTGTAAACATAAAAAGAAAAAGAAATGTCGAAGCATGGACGAAGTTTGTCAGCCGCCTTCTCTCTGTACATTGCGGATACAGCTTCGTTTTCTGTTCAACCGCAATGAAGTCACTGTTTTGCTAACAAAATAATACCGGTATGCAGTTAACAATGTGTTTGTAAAATGACGCAAAAGAGGAAATAGGAGCCGGCGCGGAAACTTCATACAATAGAAGGTACAAAGTGCTCGCTGAAAACGGAAGAGAAATGCAGCATACACAACAGCGTGAGCTCATTAGTCACTCCATGTGTTGTGGCCCACGCATAACCGCGACCCTACTTATGCTCCAACACGGCTCTCGGCCGGACGAGCGGCTAGCAAATAGAAAATCACGAAACAAAAGTCGCTGCACACCAAATTTTTTCAGGTAGCGGATGTGTCATAAGTGTCTCTCTGGTAGCGAGCTCTGTGTCAGCAGTTAGTGGGAACTATGTACGTGTGACTTAATTTTTAGTTCCCCGCTGCGAAATAGCTTAAAGTTTAGTAGATTATCCACTTTGCAGACTTCTGATCAGTTCATCTTCGGTTTAACAAAACTTGAAAATGGGCTAGATGGTGAATTGCAACTTGACTAAGGATAAAGCGCACATGAAGACACACTCAAGAGCAGAAGTCACCATTTTCTTGAGCAAGTCCCGAACATGCCGCGAAAGCATAGTTGGCGTGGCGCCCATCTTTTTTCCAATGAGAGAAGAGAAAGGCAGTCTGTCGGTGCTCGAGGTGCAGATGCAGGCACTTATTGGAGGGGAGAACGAACAGTCCCTGTATCTTTTCGCTCAGCACTCGACCATCGCGGAAACTTCGTCGCACCGTCGCTCTCTTCAGCGGTGGCGGCGTTATCTGAGCCGGCTATCGGATGACAAATTGCTGTCCACTTTCTCATCTCCTCCTACTCGCAATTCTCCCATCATCCTCACGAGCGTCTGTGTTCTGCAAGGAACGGATAATCGGTGTGCCTGCGACGAGACACTTCATACCACCACGAGGAGTGCGCGGAGAACTGCAACACAGACTAGAGCCGCGGAAGGGGACACTGCATGACTTCCGGTGAAGAGCGAGCATGGCCTTATGTATAGTGGCGGCGGGTCGTCAAAGGGTGCAATGAGTCTTCGGGGCACGCTGCTTCTGTTTCTTCTCCACTTTACAGTGCTTCACGTTCACCCTGCGAACGCATCTTAAACCGCAAACATGTGAACGTCTGTATTACATTTAAGTATAGTTTCTTTCTGGAGCAAGTCATGCTTGCAAAGCTACATTACGCTGTTATAGGTTATCTTCGTTATATAACTGTATTAATAATACGAACAACTTGTTCAACATCTTATGAGTTCTGGGGCTTTATATTATAATGAGCACCTTGTAAATAGCAAGTGAGATTAACTATTGGCTTTGAAGTAGTATTGCTGCAATGTTGCTTTGACAACACCTTATGAGTTCTGGGGCTTTATATTATAATGAGCACCTTGTAAATAGCAAGTGAGATTAACTATTGGCTTTGAAGTAGTATTGCTGCAATGTTGCTTTGAGAATGCCATTCGCGAAGTCTAATCGATTTGTCCCCTTTACCATTTACTGCTGATCCAAGTCTTGTTTGCTCGAGGAGGGCGTGCAGCGTTCTAATACTAGATCCGACTATGCACCATGACTCCAACGCGAACTATGCACTCGAAGTTTGATGCGAGAGAATTTATGCCAATAGCCCTTTCTCAATTTAGCACCGCCTTTCCCCTTGTGCCCATCTTCTTGGTTTACATTCTTTACTGTGTGGGGTTCTCTACTGGGCAGATGGCTTTGAGGGCTGTGAGAGAGTGAGTGAGTGAGTGAGTGAGTGAGTGAGTGAGTGAGTGAGTGAGTGAGTGAGTGAGTGAGTGAGTGAGTGAGTGCGCGTGCATCGAGGAGCAAGTGCGGACCGGACGACTGGAGCGGGCGGACGAGACTCACTCACTCACTCCACAACCCCAACGGACTGAGGTGAACTCAGTTCTGCATGATTCGCGCGTGCGGCTGAGAAAGACCGACGGAGAACCCCTGAAATAAATGGTGAACCCCTTGATCCTCGGCGTTCGTGTTGTTCATTGGGGCCACCAGTGTGGTCTGAGCTAGCGGAGTGGCGTTCGGCTCTGAGAGCGGAGCCACAGCCCCGTAGTGAACCCCACAATTGGCTGGCGTCATTATACGCCAGAGCTTGAATATGCAGCAGAATATTGCACACAAGGTCAGGTTCCTCTTGGAGATGACTCTGAGGGGAAGGTATAGGTCTTAAATTTAACTCTATATTCGCAGAAGATTGGGTGATCGGTGCGGCTCCTCGATAGGTCATGATGATGTTGATTATGATGTAAAACATTTATTGGTCGAAAAGAACGTATGTTGTGCGGGGAGGAGTCCCCGATGGTTTTTGCTGTCAACTGGGCCGGGTGCACCAGCTGTCGCTGGTCTTTCAGGTTGGAGCTGGTGGTCAGCAAGTCCTCCCAGTGCTTAGGATTAGGGTCTCGGGATTATACTGGACCGGCTCCCACTTTTGGAGAAGCCCATACGTTATGACATAAGGTAGGAAAACAAAAATCCTTGCTTGGGATCGACTCAAGCAGGCGAGCATCATATACGGTTTTAGAATTTTTGGGTGTGGGTTAGTTGGACATTAAACAACACTGCCCACTAATGAAGAAAGCCTGCAGCAAGGAATAGCTAATCAGCATTGAAATATCACTTCCAGAGCCCATTCGTAGGCCTATAATGGTGCTGCACTTTCCAGCGCGGCGCTCGAAGTGAAGGTATAATATTATGATATTGCAACATGATTTTTGAGCTACATAATTGACGAGTAGCACGCGCTGCACTGTATGGTTTCTCAATGCCTCGCGGATCCTTGGCAAAGTGAGAGTTCAGAGGGAAAGACACCGTGAAGCTATATAGGAACAGATGATGTGAAGAGACGACAAGCAGCTCTTTGATATATATATACCTCATCTGTCTCCTCAGGAACCTGTATGAAGGGCAAGAGGCCACAGTGAGAACTGAGCATGGTCTTACTGATTGGTTTCCGATTGAGAAAGGAGTGAGGCAAGGCTGCATACTGTCGCCCTGCCTATTTAACCTATATGCAGAGTGCATCATGAGGAAGGCCGGTCTGGACGAGTCTTCATATGGAGTGAAGATTGCTGGAAAACGTATCGACAACCTTAGATATGCGGATGATACCACTTTAATGGCAGAAAATGAAATGGAACTCAAGAGACTTCTGATGCGCGTACAAGAAGAGAGTGAGAAGTTTGGCCTTTAAACTGAACATTAAAAAGACAAAGATCATGGCGTCTTGTCCTATCAAGTCCTGGAGCATCAAGGGACAAGAAGTGGAAGCTGTGACAGATTTTCTCTTCTTGGGCTCCAAGATTACCTCGGAAGTAGACTGCAGCCATGAAATTAGGAGACGCCAGCTTCTGGGAAAGAGAGCAAAGGTTAGCCTTGACCGCCTAGTAAAGAGCAGAGACATTAGTCTGCCAACCAAGATCCGTATAACTCGTGCTATGGTATTTCCAGTTGTGATGTATGGATGCGAGAGTTGGACTGTGAAAAAGGCTAACCGCCCAAGAATTGACGCATTTGAATTGTGGTGCTGGCGAAGACTCTTGAGAGTTCCTTGGACTGCCAGAAGATCAAATCAGTCGATATTGTCGACCATAAACCCTGAGTGCTCATTGGAGGGTCAAATTCTAAAGTTAAAGCTCAGCTACTTTGGTCATCTGATGAGAAGAGAGGAGTCGCTGGAGAAAGATTTGATGTTGGGAAAGGTTGAGGGTCGCCGGAGAAGGGGTAGGCAGCGAACGCGATGGTTAGATGGCATCCTCGAGGCACTGCAGATGAAGTTATGTGATGTTAGGAAGATAGTGAGAGACCGGAAAGCGTGGCGTGACATGGTCCATAGGGTCACGAAGAGTCGGACACGACTGTCACGAAGAGAGAGAGAGAGAGAGAGAGAGCTCGTTCGGCCGTTCGAAAAGCCGTCAGCGTAGTGCAGTAGTTGTCCGCACCGCGTGTTGGAAATAATCGGGGACTGCATGAAAAATATCATGCTAATTTGTGGTTCTAGTGAATGTAGTGGTAGTTATTGATTGGTGTGATAGGCGTTTCCGAGTTAATTAAATTATTTTAATGTATTGATTATTTGATTAATCAAGAAAATAAAAATGAAAAATTGGAAAAGGATGGTCAGATGTGTCAAAATGCTCAGAATAAAAAACCAATGTTCGTGATGCAAATTAAAAAAATTTATAGTGTGTAATTGATCAATTAATTAATTGATGTAATTGCAAATATGAAAAATTCGTTCAAAGGGGTCAAACTGCTTAGAATGGAAAGCCGATGTTTGCTGGTGCTAAGTATCAGTGTATAAAAAAGAAGAGAAATAAACATATAAAAATGAAAAACATCGCCAATGTGTATGCAACGCTTTTGCGTCATGCCCTTACTTAAATGCCCCCCCCCTCCCTTTTTTTTTTTTGCTGTGCTTTGCTTTTCTTCTTTCTCACTGCTAGGGGAGTGGGGCGTGACAGTCTGAGAGAAGGACGCCAAACAAGGCATGCGCTCCCCTCTCCAGTAAAAAAATACCAGTCGGTCAAACGCACACACTGGATAGAAGCAGCTAGGAGAGCCTGGCGCGCGAGGTGCGACCGAATCCCAGACGTTAGCTTCATTCGCTCACCAAAGACTCAATTCTGCTATTGCTTCGTGTTTACCAGACAGCGCACCAGACGTTCTCGCCCTCCCTTCTTAACCTCTACGTCTCCCTCAGTCTTTCGAGTCTCGCTCATAGATTATTCACCGACAAACAGATCGAGATCTGGAGGAGTTCCCATCCGCGGACGATGTGGGACCTCGTCGTACGATTCGCGCAGCTGGACCAACGGCGTCTCTTTGCTTTGGACTCGAAGCCGCGACCCCGGTTCCTATATCATCACCTTCTGGACAGGAGAAGGCGAAAGGGAGGGGGGTCCTGATGACTATGGAAGCGACGGGGCTCGCAGCTGCTCTCGGGGCGTGTGGGAGACGCATCGGTGACGTCATCAAACAAGTCCAAAATTACTTCGCTACGCTGCACCTTGCGATAACACTGAATGCATTGCGGCATTCCGATCACTCAGCGAAGATACGAGGGAGCAGAAATAAGTGCTGCGTTGCACCGCACTACCTGTTACGGCGTCTGAAGAAGCTACATGTCTCGAAGCCTGGAGTGGAAGCGGTGTATGTAAACAGTCCTTGTCAAACAGATCCGAAGGTGTTTGCTTTTATAAGCCCCTATACCGGGCTTGTTGCGCATCTTAGAGCGTTCGTAATCCAGAATATGACAAGAAACCTGATCCTCGTTCTCCTCGAGCTTAGGAATTCTACAAGTGCCTCCTGGAGCTTAGTAACACGGCTAGAAAACCAAAAACCTTGCACTGTATATACAAAGGATGTACGTCACGTCACGTACAATTGCGACGCAGTACAAATCTCTGTGTTGCCGTCTCGTAATTCTTTCTGTCGCCCTGTGTGGCTTGTTATAAAGTGAAGATACAGGTATCATACTAGAAACAAACAAAATACGATCAAAACGTTTTGACTTAGTGCTGGAGCCTCGTCCGCGGTGAATTGATACAATCGGCGACAGACTTTTAAGGGCCGCCACTTTTCCATGAAAAAGTGTCACTAGATTCTTCAGCACAGCAGATCGAGCTTTAGCGCAGACGTATTCAGATTTATCGGATGCTGTCCGAGCAAGCGCAGTGCCATTGATGTGGCTAGGCGGGGCGTGGAAGAGGCTACTTAAACGTCCCTAATTATATATCCTCAATTATGTGCCTTAATTACGGACATTCACGTGAGGAAAGGCATAAATGCGCGCGTGTGTGTGTGTGTGTGTGTGTGTGTGTGTGTGTGTGTGTGTGTGTGTGTGTGTGTGTGTGTGTGTGTGTGTGTGTGTGTGTGTGTGTGTGTGTGTGTGTGTGTGTGTGTGTGTGTGTGTGTGTGTGTGTGTGTGTGTGTGTGTGTGCGCGGGGGGGAAGGGGGGGGGGGGTGGCGGGGGTTGATGAACAACCTGCGCATAGGACAGGCCAACAGTAGGCCAAAAGTAGAGGAGCAAATGTTAAGAAAACAAAAGAGTCGGCGAGCATTTCAACGCCATGGTCTGAACACCATAAATAAGTGCAACAGAAAACAAAACAAAACAAGGAGAAAGATCATCCTGGACAGTTTTTTCGTGGCAAAATAACAACATTTAAGTTATGTTCGTTTCGAGAACTAGCAGAACCATAGCTGAGCCCAGTAGTCCCAAACTCGCAAGCAGCAACTGCTAATTACTGCGCGTTCAAATGCCACCTTCTTGAGATAAATTTAACAGTAATGCTCCTTTTACACGCCTTAGACAACGAGTGACGCGGCCTTACGTTTGTGAGCATAACAACCGCAGGTTTGTGCCGTCGAGCCGAAATCTTCTAATAGTTTCACTGCCGATTTCTGTAAAGAAAACGGCCCCTTGAAGTCTCAGGGTATCAATATTCGGCCCTTTACTCAAGACATCGCCTTAAGAATTGATGAAAAACGTCATCCTAACTTTATAATCGGGCCTAGGGGCGAGCTAGCTTCAACGAATAACACAACATATATACACGCGGACGCACACACAAGCAGACATATGTGCACACGTCCGGCTTAAGATCACGTTTCTACCCACGGCGACGCGGCGGCTGGGGCAATGAGCACGTTTCACGACGGCGCGCAGACCCATCACGCGAAAGGTAAAATATTCACGACCACCGCACACGCAACAAGCTAAACGCATGAGACGAGGCACGCGAAGCGACTAGCAGCACGCGATTGCCAACGCCGCTGCTGTGTGCATAACAGAGCGTATGCAGGCCGGCAAAAAGGCGGAAAAGACAAAAGGAACCGAGACCACCACCACCACCACTCCGATCGCTCGCGTACTGGGGGGAGCGGAGCGGCAGAGAAGCGAGCTTAGCGGGAGGACCCACAAGAGAGCCGAGCTTGATCACTTCGCTTGGACCCACAAGAGAGTCGAGCTCACTTCGCCTCCCGTCGGCGGCGCGTGAACGATTGGCTGGCACGCAGTCAGCGGATCGCCGCCACTCTCCCGGGCATCTTCTTCTCCCGGTCGGAGTGAAAGCTCCGTGCCGGTGTGTGATCTCGAATGAAGACAAATCGTACCGCGTAGACACCGACGCGGTGCATGTCTTTGCCGCGACTGCCCTTCTTTCTACCCCTCTACCCCTGTACTCGCGCCCGGAACAAAACGAGTCGCTCCGAGCGGTCGGGTCCTTTTACTCGGTAAGTCTCCGCTCGTGCATATATACGTGTGCCGTGACGTTCATCGACTGTGTGTCGGATTGCAGGTATGAGTGACGAGCGTAATTTCCGGATAAAGGAGAAACGTCGCCGTTTTGAGGGGGCACTTTCGGATATTAGACGATACAATGCTGCTGAGAATCACCGGGCGCCATGGTGTACATGTCACAATATCTAGTTCGTTACAAGTTACATTGTTAGGGAGATATTTCCGTCAAGATGTTGCCAAGATTTCTCCATTTCCTCTTTAATTAAAAAAATAATAATAATAAAGATGCGGGGGAGGGGAGGGGGGGAGGGAGGGGGGTAAGTGCTCTGGAATTCGTCATACGAAATGTTTCGTAAACAATGAGAAGCGGCGTGGGAAGGGTAGTTTTTGTAGTTGTCTGTACCAAGCTTGTATTGACAGCCAGCCCACTTTATTTTGTCACATCACAGCACATCTCGTAATTCGTATAGGCGCCCGTAAAACAGTAATCCTTTAGCCACCCGTAGAAGCCTGGAAGGTGTGCTGTGACTGTCATGGTGCTCATGGCAACGGTGACTTACAGTGACTTGTCCTAGCTGTCCGCACAAAGTGTTGCTTCCTCAATGCAGAGTCCGTATATGAAAACAGTGCGCCTAGCAGTTACGAATGCAATTACCGCCCTACCCATACACCTATGAGACAGCCGTATGTGTTCGTAAGGAAAGTGCCCGAAGGAAATGGCGCAATGAAACCTTACCGCGCCGGGTTCTAGAGGAACCTTTGAGAGGTGCGTAGTAGGTGCTTTTCCTAGCCAGTGTACATCAGTCGAGACGGCCGCAGCTCGGGTAAAACGATTGCTGATCTGTTCGCGCTGTTCGAGCCCCTGCTGTGTTCGGGTAATTGCGTGCTACGGAAGTTTATTACTTCCGGCCGAATAAGTGAAAACGTCGCGAGAGACAGCGCAGGACTTTCCTGCATCCACAGGTACATATCCCTCCCATTATTTTCCACGTGCAAACAGCTTTACAGCCAGTCGACAACTGCTAGGAGAAGAAGGGAGAGGACGCAACCTTTGATAGAAACTCTAGGTAATATGCCTACTGGCTACCCCAGTTAGGGTGAAAAGAGATTGGTAATGAAATGACGCGCACTCACATAAAAAGTCACTGTCACGATGGACTTTCGGCCAGTGCAGGCCTTTTGTCGCCTTGCGACAATAGGGCAAGTTTTACAAGTGACAAACTGTGGAGGGTTTGAGCAGGGTGTTAAAATATTTGCAACTCATGTTATAAACCAAAAAGTGTCGTTCTCTCCGCTCTACACAAGGCTACATGTTGTACTGCTAAAACCAGTTTATTTAGACATCCGCGGTATATCCCGTTTTGCGTGCGTGCGGACAAAGCAATAAGTGCGGCCGTTATTATAAAACAAAAGAATCGAGTGCGTGTGTCCACGGAATAAAGAAAGCGAAAACCAGATGGCATTGGTCAGTTACTCACAAAATACTGAATCGTGTGTTTTCTAAGTATGCGGTAACAAAGGTTCGTGCTGTAGCTTCAGGAACATCACTAAACATGCTAAATATACAGCCACTAATATAAATGGAATTAATAAGAAAATACGCACTCACTCCCCCCCCCCCCCCTCCCCTTTTTTTTTTTTCTATGTAAGTCATACTTTTGGAGGTAGTCGAAAGGGTATAGAGTTCATATATATTGAGAAATCAACTCAAAATGGGAAGCGCGCATACACTAGCTGTATGATATCTATACAGAAGAATCAAAAGACAAAAATGGCAGCGTGCAAGATATCCCGTGCTCCCTATATAAACACAGAAAGAGAAACGCGACCCGTAACATAAAAAAAAAAAAGCTGACCCGCGCCACACAGTGCAACTCACTGTGCTTTCACGGAGATAGACAGCTCCTCCGTCACGCTTTTGCACGCGATATCTTTCCTTCACGGCACATCATCTCTTGCGGTTAAAGCTGACGGGGCCGCTAGCTCCGTCCGTACATCCTCGCCACCGCGCCATCATCAACTGTCCGATCACGCGTCGTCTTCGCGAATCCATAACATATAGCTTGTTTTTCTCCCATCTCGATTTCGTGTCGTGTACGAATACGTTGCGCAGGTCGATCTCACAGCAAGTATTGCGTAACCAAAAACTGCGAACAATGATCCGACGCTTCCTTTATCACGTCTTTGTTGTTCGTTATGTCGTCTATGTCTCTGGCGTACCTCAGATCGTCGTATCGTTCGTTCGCGTCGCAGATGCGTACGCGCAGAGGCTTTCAGCAGACCGGCATGCGGAGACAGATTAGGTTAATCGGTGCAATCATCGTCTCCTCTAAAAGAACGGCGGATGAAACGTGGAAAAGGAGACGACGAGAGAAGCAGAGGACGTCGCATTTAAAGCTGGAATAACCAGTATATATTTTTCTTTTCTTTTTGCTATGCCTCGTAGGTCATTACTCAAGCCTGTCTGTGAGGAAAGTGCGACGCATTCTCGCGGCCGGCGCGGCATGTCATATCTACACAGCGCCGGTCTGTATGGCGTATAAGCCGTCGAATCAGCCGGCATCTTGCCGTGCAGCTGTATACGTCCATGCAAGCTGCCCGAGACACGGACGGGATCCATTCTACGGAGCATCGCGCCGTGTCGCAAGGTGGGTTCTCGCAATCTCCGATCGGGTGTACAGCATACAGTCCAAATGCCATTCCATACAAACGTGCTGAAGCCGGTCTATGCCCGAGATAAATCCCGTATGAGGCGCGGTGGTGTTGGAGCTGACACCGGCTGAAGAGAGTCGCATAAAAACGAGTGGCGGTGTTCTTGCTTTTCTTTCTTGTTTAGTAACTCACGCTTCCCCATCTTCCTTCTCAACGCGACTGAGTTCTTTAAAACATATTCCATTCTATTTTGCTTTATTATCTTTCTAAAGTTCTGCGTTCTTCTTGAATTACAAAGCATTTTTCTTGCTTTCTGACCCATTCGTTTAGTAGTTTAAGGAAATGAAACAAAGAAACATCCGTGAGGAGGAGACGTCGGGGTTTGGAGGTGCTTCTCAGATAGGGCGATATCTCGTACAGCTTCTGTTCGTTGGAGTTGCGTCTAAATTTCTCAGTAACTTGGAGAGTTTTTTTTTTTTTTTTTTTTTCTCAAGAAAAAGTATGTGTGCAGTGCGCTGACTGCCCCAGACGTAAGCGTTCTGGCCAAACGCGTACATGAATGCTTCCCTCATCACTTTGCACGAGACAGAAGCAGCGGTCGGGCCATGTTTATGAGGTTTCCACGATCATGTCAACGTTAAAGACACAAAGCAGTGTATTCTGCCTGACCGTTGAGAATCTCGGAGTTCTATGTATGGTCAGTGTATGCTCTGGTAACCTGGCCAGTGGCCACTGACTTGAGAAATGTATACAAAACAATGTATAAAAAACGTGATGTATACATTGTGGAGGTATTTTGGATTAGTAAATACTGTCGATCACCTTAGATCTGTTTAGGCGGGCCTTTTGCATCGTTTCCAATGCTCTAACCCAACATTTCCCATTCTCCTTCATTTAGCAAGCCAGCCCTCCAAATAAGCTCACATTCCCTGGCTCACTGTTCCTGAAGGTGACGTTACAAGGACATCACAAAACGGTTTTGCGTGTTGGTACAAAATTTACTTCAATGTGACCGGTCTATCTTTGCCATGCGATCAACGAGGTCTTGTCGATTTAGAATAGAATAAAGCTAAAAAAACCGACAACGCAAATTAAAAGAAAAACGGAACTTTTTGGCCCTTTAGTTGGTATGCGTTTGCTGCGCCTCATGTTTAATTTCTCGTACCTGTCAATTCCTTTACTTGTCAGCGTGTTTTGTAAACATCAAACTCAACGAAATTTCAACTGCAGCAAATTAAAGGGACATTTCTAACAATTATTTTAATCATATATGTTATATCGCAGTATGATACTTTGTCATATCACTAGTGCTGCATCTACTGATAAACTGAATTTAACACTTTTATTGTTTTCCTTCGGCTCGAAGAAGTGCAATTATTTCAGAGAAATTTGGAGAAAAATGAAAGGGAATCATTAACGCAGAGTGCATTAGGGACACCATGATAGTCAAATAAAAATCGGTGACGGTGTTTCCTGACTTCAGTGAAGCAAAAACCACTACAGCAGCAGCAGCAGCAGCAGCAGCAACAAAGGCAATAAAACCACTTGCAATCGGAAAGCAGTTTGTGGCAGCAACAAATTTATTGATCATTTTTTTTTTAACTTTTCCATATCATAAAAGCTTTGGTTTGGAATGTTATGTTATGTTATGTAACGTGCTATGCTATGCTATGTTATGTTAGGTAATCTGATGAGGAGAGAGGAGTCGCTGGAGAAAGATTTGTTGTTGGGAAAGGTTGAGGGTCACCGGAGAAGGGGTAGGCAACGAACGCGATGGTTAGATGGCATCCTCGAGGCGCTGCAGATGAAGTTATGTGATGTTAGGAAGATAGTGAGAGACCGGAAAGCGTGGCGTGACATGGTCCATAGGGTCACGAAGAGTCGGACACGACTGAACGACTGAACTGAACTGATGTTTATGTTATGTTATGTTATGTTATGTTATGTTATGTTATGTTATGTTATGTTATGTTATGTTATGTTATGTTACGTTACGGTACGGTACGGTACGGTACGGTACGGTACGGTACGGTATGGTATGGTATGGTATGGTATGGTATGGTATGGTATGGTATGGTATGGTCAGTCGCGCGATGCGGCCTTGGTAAGTAAGGCTACAAGAAATCTGTGCATGCCATAATAAAAAAAAGCCAGTGCCTTGATGCCGTAAAAGCAACCTGCTTGACTCGTGACAGGGTCCCGAATTCGATTCTCATTTCACTCCAATTTCCTTTTCGTCGCAATTAATTTACTTCACATTCTATTTCATACTGACGTTTGAGTCGTATGTTGAGACCTTATAGTAACAATTTATCTGATGTTTTAATCAATCTCAATTTCGTGCGACGTCACAACCCTATTGACCAACGAGCAATGGTGTAATCGCTGTAGTGGCGTCATCACTGTTGTACAGTGAGATTGTTGTGGTCGTGTGGTTGCGACATCTCGGCCCTTCCGGCCAACCCAAGTTTTTGCCGCTATACAACCCTATCGCATTAGGAGCTTATATTTCATTCAAAGTGACCTTCGAGTCATTGAACGCAATAATGAATCCATAGGGACCAACTTTAGTTTGTCACCAGTGTCGCTTTTTAAGCGAAGCGGCAAAGCGCGAAAAAAAAAAAAAACGGTAGTGAGAAAAAGGTTCGTATAGCATTCCTCGGTCTTGTTCGTAACTGAACTGACCTGTGCTAGAAACCAAAAGCAACGTCCGTCACATCATGAAGATCATCTCATCCCTCTCGATCCGTGCTCAATCCTTGCCTCCCCTCTACAGGTCAACGCATTTAATTGCCTCGAGCGCCCAGGTATCCGTAGCAACCGCGATGAACTTCTCTGGGAATGTCCGGCCGTAGAAAGAGAAAAATATGGATAAATAAATCGAACGAACGTTTTTATATTCGTGAAAGTTTTTCGTTTCTGTCGTTTCTTTTGTATAGCTACTGGCTCAGACTGACGCTGTACGCGAGAGCTCATAATGCAGTGATTAGGGCTGCTCGCGTTAATCAGATGTCATTAACAGGCCGGCGTCCCCTTCCCTCCTCATTACGCTCTAGATAGCCCCGTCGCCTCGCCAGCAGTTGCTTATAGGACCAAATGGCATTAGCGGAGGCAATTTGACGCCTATTTGTTGCTCCGGGCTGGTACCACGGACGATCTGTTGTTCATTAGCCGCGCGCATGGTGGCTCGCGAGAGAACCGGTCGAAGCATTGTTATAGAAAAGTCATTAGCGGAGCATATCCTCAACTTGAGCTCGCGCGTCTGCTGAGATGCTTTGCCGCAAATGGCGGGTGCTTGCTGGAAGAAATAATTTATTGATGCTGTTGTTGAAAGCGTTATAATTGTCTTGTGGCTGATAGATTTATTGACAAAGCAGTATTCACTGCCGTGCGTTTGATCTATTAACTCATCAATTTTGTCTGCGCATTCTTTAACTAATAGAATATAAAAATAATTGGTGCAGGTACGCACAAAAATGGTCGCCAATTCGTCGTTTCTGTCTATTTCTAATCATTCCTGTTCGAGATTTTTAGAGCCTCGTTTCCCGCATGGTTGTGTTAAGCGAACTTCCGCTCTCATTTTATTCACCGCGTTTGTGTGAAGCGCGCGAGTTCGACCCACTAAATCCGAGGATTTACGTTTTATCCATGCGTGGCATCCTTCAGTGTATAAGAAGCGCATCTGGTGCAATAACTTCTACCTCATGCCACTTACACACTGCCCACCAATCCATCACGCATGCCCCCTCTCCCTGCTCCCAAGACACGATGGGAAATTTTACGCATGAAGGCATTAATTAGCGACCTTCCTTAACAGCGCAAACTTCATTTCACGCCGAACCCTATACGTCGTGCGATCACGCAGCGTATACACACACTGCCGCGCCCGGCCAATCACTCTTTGGACGGCAAAGTTTTGATGGAATAACGACGTCTCTCTCTGCACCCTCTCTTCACTGTCGTTCACACGCACCGGGGGGTTGGGAGGGCGATCTTTCATCTAGCGACACTGCACCACGCACTCGCTAGCTGGACGCAGGAGTCGCACCTCGATTATGTGCCTTTTTCGGTCAGCGATGCCCACGCAAGAAGCCGGGTGACGCATTCCTCGCCGTGCAGCAGCCGACAGGAGCGAAGTTTCAGTTATGCACAAGTACAGAAAGAAAATGCCACGTTTTATAGGGGGGGGGGGGGGGGGGGGGGGAAGCGTGCAGTCGTGTGGCGCCGCCTATATAGGGAGTCTCATGCACGCGCGGCCCCCGGGGAATTGATTACGCCTCACCGCAGGGATTCTCCGTGTATACCTGCGCCATACACTATAAGGCGGGCGCTTGCACGAACACATATATACACGTACGCAACAGCGGCGGCGGAGCATGCATGGCTGACTGGCTGCATACGCCGCGTGGATATCGGGATGCCACGGCCCTGCTTTGCTTGTCCCGCTGCAAGGATGGATGCTGATGGAGCGCTCCGAAGGAGGAAGGAGGAAACGGCTTCCGACACGGCGCCCGCCAACGCTGACGCTTCTTCTGTATATACCGCCGCCGCTGCTTGCTGTTCGAGCATCTTCGCGCTGGAGCTTGGACAGGTTCACGCTTTTCTTGGTGTTCCACTGTGTGCCGTTGTGTTAGAGAGCGGTGTCTGGCAGGTGCCTCCAGCAGCGACTCTGCTACGGAGGGATGGAGATGGAAGCGCAGGAAATTGAAAGATGAGGGGGTGAACAGAATCGAAGAGGAGGTGCATGTGCGTGCCTCTCTGTGCACTTCTCACCTCTCTTTATTGATTTGTGTAGATATATTGCGCCGCTGATTGACTCTGGAGCACCGTCACCCCTTAGGCTGCGCGCATTCCGTTAGCGGTCGCTTTTGGCCACAATGCGCTTTGGTTGCAACACCCGTCCCCGCACGGGTTATTTTCAAATGGCAATTCTGCGGTGCTTTTGCCGCATTCCTTTGTAAACGAACAGACTCGATTTTTTTTTTTTTTTTTTGGGGGGGGGGGGGGGGATACACAACGTTTATGGCCCGTAGAGCGCCAAGAATACCTCACGCCTGCCTGCCTTCTTGCTCGGGCTGAAGCCTCTGTAATTAATCGTCTCTGTACTTCAGTGCAGCCCACAGAAACATGGGCGCGTGAGGTAGTGCATGGGGCTGCGGCACCGGGTGGACGGAAGAACGGCGGATCATGCGAGTTAGAATTGGTTCGAGATTTCTTGAAAACAGTCTTACCAGAGACAAGACACGGATGAAGAGAGGACAAACGCTGCGCTGGACTTTCCACTATATACGTTTGTAAGCATTTGCTCATGGTTTTTACTAATAGTCAGACCACAGGTTCAAAACGTTGCACTTTCCACTGAAAAAGTTCGCCACGAGGATGCAAGTCGTTAATCACAGATTATATCCGTTATCAATCAAGCTGATTTCTTCAAAATACGACGCCACGGAAATCTGGCTAGCACAGCCAGACTTCCGTGATGTGTTGACAAAAAACGGCGCATACGCTTTCAAGTGAAACAAGGCTTCTTCAAGTTCACCGAATTATTTCCTTTTTTTTTAATTTCTAAAAGGCTCTAAAAGGCTGCCTTTAACACACCAGCCTGTCTGACCTAAGTTTGAATAGAAGCCGATAATGCTACGACATGCTAGGGAACCCTTTGAACACAAGGCCTTTGGCGTCATGTCGGGAATTTCATAGAGTTATATTTAAGGTGACTGCCCTGGGCAAAAGAGAGAGAGAGAGAGAGAGAGAGAAAAGCATCTGCGGGTTGCCGTGTAACAACGTATAACAAAATGCCTTTTTTTTTTTTTTTTTTTTCTGACTAGAATATAGCAGTGGCGCGGGCTTTCTCGGGGGTGAACTGAATTAGTTTGGCGAGGCGCATAGCGAGCGGGCCAGAAGGCCAATTAACGAAGAAAGCGTGGCTGCTTCAAGGCCTGTCGAGGAAGGATGGGAAGAATATATAGTCTTAAGTTTGTTTGGTTTCCACCTTTAAAGAGTCGACCTCCGTCCATTGTGTACGCACCAGCGCGTTCTCATTATTGAGGGAACGCGCACTGGCGCCAAGTTTATTAATACAGGTTCCTTTAAGTTTAGCCGAAGGCGGCGTCAGGATGGCAGCTTTGTTTTCTTTTGCGAACGATTTGTAACAAACAACATTCCTGGATGGAGCGATGCAGGCGTGCGTGGGTGAACAACAAGAATGCTTCAACTATGGGAGAATCATAAATAATGTGCTTGCCTCCAGAGAAAGCCAGGCTTTAAAATAGAGGGTATGGACCCTTTGCAAAACTCTGGAAGTCAGCTTTTCTACACTGCAAAAAA